>NW_023270316.1:34204320-34282904 GCF_011800145.1 Mirounga leonina | reverse complement strand
CACCCCCAAACCACAGGTTCTCCAATTCATAATCAATAGGCTCACCCTCAAACCACAGGTTCTCCAATTCATAATCAATAGGCTCACCCAGGCTTCTTGATGAAGCTGGGAGCACAGCACATATGGTAGCTGAATCATGGTCCCAGAAGATACCCAGATTGTCATCCTTAGAATCTGTGCATGTTCTTACATGACCAAAGAGACTTTATAGATATAATTCGGCATTTTGAAACGGGGAGATTTTCCTGGGTTATTTCAGTGGGCCTTAAATGTAATCACAAGTATCCTTAAAGAATTGAGGTAGGAGGAAATTTGACTACAGAGAAGAAGAAGGCAACATAGGATTGAAGCAAGATGGGACCCTGCTGGTTTTGAAGATGGAAGGAGGGGCCAGGATTATGTTTAAAGATGATATATGAGCGAAGTTAATTTTCTTTCTAAGGCCTAAATAATGGGGAGGAAAACGTTTCCCATAAAATAAGTCAATACGGGCGCCTGGGTGGCTCAGTTGGTTGGGCGACTGCCTTCGGCTCAGGTCATGATCCTGGAGTCCTGGGATCGAGTCCCGCATCGGGCTCCCTGCTCAGCAGGGAGTCTGCTTCTCCCTCTGACCCTCCTCCCTCTCATGCTCTCTGTCTCTCATTCTCTCTGTCTCAAATAAATTAAAAAAAAATAAATAAAATAAGTCAATACATGTGTTCTCTGGACAAAATTTTCCCAAAAAGAAGGGCTGGGAGAAAGAAAACACGAGAAGGTCTGTTTTGTCCAGAGAGCGCATACATGGAAAGAATGCTCTTTTAGAAGCTAGAAAATGCAAGGAGAACAATTATCCTTGAGCTGCTGGAAGGAGGTTCTGGAAGATGTGGACTCCTTGATTTTGGCTCAGTGAAACTGATTTTGGACTTCTTAACTCCAGAGCTATGAAACAATAAATGTGTGTAGTTTTAAGCCACTGGTGGTAGTAATTTGTTATAGCTGCAATAGGAAACTAATACAGCAGACCTAGTATTGGTCAAGGAGTCAAGGGTCCTGGCTTGGACGTGGCTGACTCACACCATCTCTCTGCTTGTTAGTTCTACAAATGCTTCTCTGTGGCTGCTAGAAGCATAATGAAATGTCTCAGTATTGCATTTTCATTCAAGCTCAGTGAACCATCTTAATGCAAGACAACACTACTCCACAGAATACCCATGTAGTCTTAGGTACAACTGAAGTCACCCTATAGAAACCCTAGTGTAAGATTTTAAAAATGTTCCTCTAGGAAGATAAATCAGAAAAAAAAAAAAAAATGGAAACTTCAGAGGAACAACAAAGGCTATTCCACCCTGAGACAGCACAGCGTTGGAACAGAGTCCAAGCCTAAACTAGTGGAACATTTTATTGCCACATGATGCCTGGGCCTTTGTGCAGAGCACATGCCATGCTACCCCCCTCAGCGCCCTTACCTCGGGAGACAAAGAGAGATGGAGCTCACCGCAGTTTCCTGTGGAAAGATACAACCTCTCTGTCCCGCTCCCTCTCCCACGAGGGACAAATACTCTTGAGAAGAGTTGTTAGCTTCTTGACACCAATCCCTACAAGTCTTAAAGGCATAAAGAGTAATATCCATCAGGACAATGTCAGTTACACAATGTGTCCAAAGTCACTTTTTTAGATAATTTGTGGTTAAATGTAAACATGCTGTATTTTTTCCAAGTTGTTTGCTCTAGTATTTAAAGACCACAGTTACAAAAACTCTAAACCTGCTAATAAGGACCATTTAAATTTTAAAATAAAGGAAAATGCATATGTCTGTTAAGCTAGAAACCCTTTCCTAGATTTCTCTCTGTGTAGTTAAGTTATTGTGCCAGTTAGGTTTTTTTTTTCTTTTTTTAAGATTTTATTGATTTATTTATTTGAGAGAGAGTTATTTATCTAATATTATTTTATTTATTTGTGAGTGAGAGAGAGAGAGAGAGCACAAGAGGGGGGAGAGTCAGAGGGAGAAGCAGACTCCCCACTGAGGGGGAGCCCGATGCGGGGTTCGATCCTGGGACTGCAGGATCATGACCTGAGCTGAAGGCAGATGCTTAACCGACTGAGCCACCCAGACCCTCTTAGGTTTCTTTTTATATCAACTTTCTGAATGTTGTTTTCTTTTTTTAGAGCTTGATAATAAAGTTTTCTAAACTGTATCCATCATGAAATTAACATTGGCAAGAAATTACTATAGTTACCAAAATACAAATCACTGTATAATCATATACAGGAAGCAGTTCTTACCCCCTAGTTAACAGTATTGTAAAAACCCTGGGGGGGCGGGGGTTGTTTCAAAGTAACAACTCTTCATTGTAGAAAATTTAAACTATGTATACAAGCCAAAGAATAAAACTAAGATAACCTGTAATGTTACAACCAGAGATCTCCTCTGATAACAATTTTAATAACAATAGTGAATAATAATGAATAACATAATTTAATAATGAAATATAACATAGTTACATAATAAATACACAACCTATATTTATGGTTTAGCAAATAGATACAAAGTGACTCTCATGTAATCACTCCACAGATCAAGAAATCATATGTGGTTTTCATTCCAGGGGGCCTCTGTGTCTCCATCATAGCCCCATCCCTCCTCCCCAGAGGTAACCACTATCGAGTTGTGTCACACTTATTACTGGCTTTCCTTTAGTTTTATCATCCATATATGTATCCTTAAACATATAGTTTAGTTTTGACTATTTCTGAGGTATATATAAGTGAAATCACACCATATGTATTCTTGTGTTCCTTGCTTGTTTTATTCAATACTAGATTTGCAAGACTCTTTCATGTTGTCCTGTGTATCAATAGTTCATTTATTTTCACTTACTCTGTAACATCCCATTGTGGAATATACCACAATCTATTTGTTCATTCTATGGGTAATAAATGTTGGTGTATATCCTTGCAGTCTTATTTTACAAAAAGAGCATTCTTTGCCCTATACATACTGTTTTGTAACTTGCTATTTTTCAGTTAACATTGTTGTAAGTATCATTCCATTTCTTTAAGTATCCTTCTACTCTAATTGTGAGTGTCTGCATAGCCCATTTGGTCCACATTTTAAAATTAATCTTTAATTGTCCGTATAGTTATTTCCAATGTTTTATAATTATGAGTACAGTTTTAATTGTCATCCTTGTACATACACTGTTGTGTGCATCAGCAGTTACTTTCTTAGGACACTTTTCTTATAATTGGAAAATTTTCCTCAGGATAAATTCCTAGAGTCAAAGGACATAAATATTTTTAAAGATTTTGACTAATATTGCCAAATTTCCATCTAGAAATTTGTATCTCTCTGTTTTCTCAAGAGCAGAATACAAAGTACCTATTTTTCAACATTCTTGCCAGAAATGGATATTATATATTTCTACAAGCTTCACAAAATTAATAAAAAAAACTGGCACGTATTATTTGAATTTGCATCCCATTGATTCTCAAAAGGTTAAATAGTTCCTCAACCTTAAAAGCCATTTGTTATCAAACATTGTCTTTTAATCCATAATGGGTCATCTTTTTGGAAGACCACCACTTATACACTAACTAATAAATAACCACTTTTTAAAAGTTGTGTTTTCCAGGGAACATTTATCATTTATATCACTTCAGGCCCTGTTGAATCCTCCTCAAATATTATAGAAAGGTAGCTATTTCTAAAGGAAATGCCTCTGACAATTCTATTGTTGACCGATAGACCGGGAAGAAAACCTTCCCACTTGATCAAAATGATATCATACTAGTCATCTTCACCATGGCCTTGTCCGATCAGCCCCTTTGACCTTCATAGTGACAGTAATCCCCTATGACCTGCTTCTTTAATTTATAGCAAAGTCTAGCTCTCCTATTAAAAAAGAGCAAAGAGCAGTTACATTCAGAACACTACTAAATTATACTTTATTTGCAGTTCTGTAAGGATGAAAAAAATTGATGATGGGTTGCACGCTTTGATGGTGGTTCCCCAGGACTAAAACCTCTGCTGTTGACATGTTGAACTATGAGAAACCTGCATACCTCACTCTCTAATCTCAACCACATATCTGTTTTAGAACATCACTCTATTATGGAGTATTACTTCAGAGTGATCTGCTTGAGACAATCAGACAAGTTAGGGACAATTGAATGAAATTAATGTCTACTGGATCCATAAATGAAATTAAAGTAAGTGCAGTCAATACCAGAAACAATAGTGTATTATAAATAATAGACACACAATGGTTATTTTAAGAAACAACATAGGAAATTTTGAGTAATTGTTCTTCATTACCAAAAAAGTTGCTTTCTTATATAAATTTATATGGGATTTTCAGCAAGGCTTCTTGGCCATGTTTCTGGAGAAGTCAATCCTTTTGGCAGTGTTGACTATATGACCTACAGATGGACTATTCTGCAATATATTCCTTTCAATATTACAACCAGTTTGAGACCAACAGGTAATCTCTCCAAGAAAACAATGACTATGTGATGACCACATTCTAAAAGAAAAATATTGTTTCCTTCAGAAAAGACATCACTAATGGGATGTTCACTCATTCTAATATTTTGAATATCATGGAGAAATTATTTTTAATTCAGTTTGAGTGACACACTAATATGGTTTCAATTCCTCAGGCAATTTATAGGCATGGTCTCCATACCTAATTTAAGAAACAAAATCTCTTGTAGTTACATATTTTGTTTTCACTCAATTTTAGCAGCCTGAAGGGGAAAGTGAGGGGTGTTCTAAAATCAAGATCGATGGGAGAGATGAGAAAATATTTAGTAATTCCCAGAGAGTGTCCTACGGGGGCAGGGGGGCGGTGCATACAATTTATCATCCAAAGTCTCATGGAACCAAAGTCTAGAATTTTAACATTAGGAATCACTAAGATAACATACACCATTTAAAGAGTAGCAATGTAGCTGGTACTCTCACTTTTATTTCTTCACACTTCACACTTTAGTATTTTATTTCTTTACACTTCACACGCACTTGCCTTGGAAAAGAGTAACGTAAAACTGAGATTAAGCAATGTCTATAAAAATCGGAAATTTGAACCTCTGTGTTATGTGTACTGATTTGTTTTTCTGTTTTAAATGCTCTTCCAGTTTTTGTTTCCCATATTTGTCAGAGTCTGTACGCTGGTCCACATTCTCTTCAATTATTCCTATGTTAATGAAACTCCCTGTAAGAGTTTGAATATGATTTAATACCTAAAATATTGCATGAGACATAAAGTATTCACTGGCAACGTTTTTAAATAAACACCTGTGAATAGATTCATATATACACTGTGAAAATAAAAGCTGTTCCTAAGGGAAGCATTGAAATGAGTTGCTATCATTACTGAGAACTGTATATTAGACAGCAGGAAAAATATTTAATTTTGAAAATAATATCAAAATTAAATTTTAACTGATCAGACAATATGAGGAAATCACTCTACAGAATACATTAACTTTACTAAAATTGGAAGAAAAGGAGAGTTAAGGAACGCTTGTCAGTGTATGATACACTAAGACCTCATCACCTTTTCTGCTCACAGCTCATGCTTCGGGAGCCAAGAAAGACAAGGTAAGAGAAAGCGAGTGGAGAAACGGATGATGTCTTAACTTCGGTGTCTTTTATTCTTCCTCATTGTCCTCTGCTTCCACCTTATCTGTCTCCCTTTTTTTTCATGTACTTTTCAGAAAGGTGACAAGACAGAGCCTCAAGACAAGCCCCAGTAAAATTTAATATGATCCTGAAAAATGGTGAAATTAAAGCAGAACGGCCATACTCCTTGACTTATGTAAAGTTTATTCAAACCTGTGTTGCTCTCCTTTTGAACCTGATACTGCATGGATTTCTTAATGATGTGCAAATTAAAAGGACTTTATCAAAGACTCAATAAGTCCGTAGTCAATCCAAAAAAAAAGAAAGAAAACCTGAAAGAAATCCTATAACAATTTCAGAAGGAATATAATATACTGCATCATATGTATCTAAAACAAATATTCAAACAAACAAAAAAATCCCAGCTGAATAGTTAAAATGATTGCATTTCTTATTTGTAATCACCTGGGAGGAATATCAAAATTAGATATTCCCAATTAGTCTCCTCACTGTTTAGACTCTATTCCTTAGATTAGCGAGTGAAATAAAGATCTTTAGTCTCTGTAGAATTAGATACCAAAATAGTAATGTTTTCAGGAGCATGCCAGTGGATCCTCTTACTGTGATTCTAGTCTGTCATGTAATTGAATTGGGCTTATTTGAATTATGATATTAAAGAGTGCTTCCGAGTTGCAATATTACAGAGAAATGCTGTGAGGGAAGTTGAGAGCATGGGAGAGGAGAATGCATAAGCTGATTTTGAAGACATTCAGGATCATCGGCCATGGAGTTAGGAGTTCACCCAGAAACATCTGCAGGTGAGAATCAAAACGAGGGTACAGTACTCTAGCAGAAGCACCATGAAAAACTGGCAAAAAGGATACAGAAAAGAACACAAAGAAAAACTGACCAGATATTTAGAGAATCAAAGTGCAGGTGAGGTGGACACGTGTCCCCTTTTTTCACCGTGTTTTGACTGTTCAGAATGTGAGCCATCCTTCTGCTCACTGTTTGGGGAATGTGTCAGTGTGTGGGTCCTGGTAGTTGGCCAGGGTCCATTCTCAGTATAAAAGATAGAAGGGCATATTTATTTCCTCTCTTGACCCTGGCAGCGGGGCCAAAAAGGATGACCTGTGCTTGGCACACCAGAGGTTCCTAACTTAGAGTTTGCTCAAAGGAGCGGGCACAGTTAGACTCCTTCACAGTGGCAGCGTCCCCCTGTGTTTAGCAGCACTGTCTAGCCACCGTTTTCCCGTGGTCACATCTGTACTGGGGTCTGAAGTACACAGTGGTGCCTAGCATTTTCCATGACTGTTTCTTGAGGCTTACCACTGACCACCGGCTACTAATATCCTTCTAAACTTTTCCTTCTCTGCTGAAGTTTGTAACCCAGAATGTACAGACCCCAGTGCAAAACCACACACTGACACATACTCCCATGCTCTCAACTTCCCTCACAGCATTTCTCTGTAATATTGCAACTCGGAAGCACTCATCGGGCTCCCTGCTCCTTGCACATCTGTTACGGGACACTAGGTTGTATTTTGCAATCTGTGAACTTCACTAGACCGTGCCTTAAGGTCTCTACAAGCCCAGCACCTAGCAGGAGCCTGGCACGTTGCTAATGTTTACTGAATTCATGAATTGCCTTGAAGGCTGCAAGGTTTAAAAATTTAAAAAAATTATTTGAACAGTCAAGCATTAAAACGAGCATGAGGTCCTTCTAAATGTGGGGGGGCATGCTGTTGCACAGGTTGCACACCCACAAAGCTGGCCCCGCTGCTACATCACAGAAGGAAAAGGACTCATTCAAAATATGAGGTCAAGAAGAAAATCCCCCTGAGAAAATAAATCCCCAGTGCTTTTATGTTACAAGTGATTGGTAGCCACAAAGAATGTTCCAGGCAGATTCAAGCTATCAGTTAGAGCTCCTTCAAAACCTAATTGACTTGCCAGGCTACTAGGAAGGTTTGGCAGAATTTGCTGTGTCTTCACAAAATAAAGGTGTTCTTCTGTGTACACGTTTCATTTGGAAAGTTCTTGGGTGTGATTTATAAACTGTGAGATGGAAAAATAAAAAGGGAGTCAAGGGTGTGTTTAAAGGTCCCACTCTCACCCCACCTGTGAGAGATCCACAGGCAGTGGTGTCATTTGTCCTGTTGATGACAGATGGCCACGCAGGTGTGGTATGGCCACGCAGCTGCCGTTGTGCGGGTCCGTTCATGGGTCCCCTCCAGGGATTCCGAATCCCTTAGTGGCCACCACGTTCAGCCAGGGCCCAAGCCAGATTCAACGAGCGGTTTTGCCTTTTCAGAGAAAACCATCTGTTTAGATTCCCATCCTAGTAAAACTGCCCAGCTTTGATATGTTCACCCATAAATTTTGTGTCTGAGCTTAGAAGTCCGTAAGGCTTTGTATTTAGCAGAAGGAAAAATCTCACAAAATGAACAACTAAGGAAGAAAATTCTGGTCACAGTGCCCTCAGTCATCTGGTGGCAGCCCGTGGGTCCTGCCCTTGTTGTACCCTCGGACTTGGCATGTAGCACCAGCTGACCCAGGCAGTCCTGGGAAAGAGATGGGTGTCTAACAACATGCAAGTCATCGAGTAGCTCCCATGATACATTCTGTCATCAAACAAAAGCCTTCTGTTCAGCCCCTAGCTATTTTTAGACCAGGTCTCGTGATTTTTATGTTCATGGAGAGGACAGGGAAGAAAGTCCGCAGGGTTCTCAGTGACATGGCAAAGGGTGTGGCAGGTGGGAACACCCTTGTAGTGACAAGGAAAAAAAATTCCCGCCGCATACATTGTCTTTCAGCGTGGCCATGTGGGCCCAGCAGACACGTCTGAAGAAAAAGCTCTGGTCTGCAATCAGAAACACAACAAAAAATGACCACTCCTTGTCCCACTGGCAGAGCTCCTGAGATTTTCAGCCCAGGATAGAAAGACTGATTCTGTGCCTACCTGGCCTTTTCCTCCACCTCGTACACCTCCCTGAGTTGATGTTAGTTTATTCAAATTAGTCCATAATTGGAAGCAGCTGCTATTTCATAGATGGCTGGAAGTCTTAATATTATTTGGGAAACATGCAAAATTAACTGAGTTCATATAATTTGATATCCATTTTTTTCACATTCATCTTTCTTAAATGGATTTTAGTTACATAACTATCTTTATGAGCACCTACTACATGTTAAGCTTCATGGGCTCGAATACCAGACCTCTTTTTCTGTATTCATTTCATCCTCCCAACAGCCTATGAGCTAAATATAATGACCCTCAAAAGTGTGGAAATTTGAATGTAGAGAAGAAACGTAACTGATCTAAAGTCACACTGATGGATAGAAGTGGTAGGATTCAAACTCCATTCCTAATTGTTGGAGGGCTATTTTCTGCTACCTCCAACATTTTTGGAGTGTCTCTTTTATAAAAAACATTGTGACAGAAGCTATGAAAAAATCAATATAAAAATATATATTCTAGGGGCGCCTGGGTGGCTCAGATGGTTAAGCGTCTGCCTTCGGCTCAGGTCATGATCCCAGGGGCCTGGGATCAAGTCCCGCATTGGGCTCCCTGCTCCTTGGGAGCCTGCTTCTCCCTCTGCCTCTCTCTCTCTCTCTGTCTCTCATGAATAAATAAATAAAATCTCTCTCTCTCTCTCTCTCTCTCTCTCTCTCTCTCTATATATATATATATATATATATTCTAGGCCTCAAAGAGCTTTTATTATAGCAAGGAAGAGATAAGAATATAAACACACATGGTCAACTGATTCTTGACAAAGGTCTAAATCCAATTCAATAATGAAAAGATAGTCTTTCAAGAAGGGGTTCTGGAACAATTGGACATTCACTTGCAAATTAAAAAAAATAAACCTCAACCCATATTTTGAACTATATATAAAAATGAATCAAAATGGGTCAGAGATCTAAATGTAAAACCAAAAGTGTAACATTTCTGGAAAAAAAAACATAGGAAAAAAAACTCTGAAGCTTGTCTTAGACAAGGATTCCTTAGATACAACACCAAAAGCCCAACCCATAAAAGAAAGAATTGATAAATTGTACTTCATCTAAATTAAAAACTTCAGCTCCAAAGATAGTTAAGGAAATGAAAAAATAAGCCACAGATTGAGAGAAAATACCCACAAAACCTATATCTGATAAAGGACTTGGATCCCAAATATATTTATAAGTATATAAACTCAATGCCAAGTAAACAACCCAATAAAAACACATAAGCACAATACTTGATGGACACTTCACAAAAAAGATCTATGGATGTGAAATAAGCATAGGAAAAGATCATTAATCATTACAAAAATTCAAACTAAAGCCACAGTGCCATATCAATACACACCCTTTAGAATGGCAATTTTTTTTAATGTCAATACTAAAATGCTGGAAAACAGTTTGGCAATTTCTTGTGAAGCTAAATGTCTTCCTACCTTATGACTCAACAATCCTACTACTAGGTATTTACCCCAAAGAAATAAAAACTTATGTTTACACAAACACCTGTATGTAAATGCTTGTAACAGATTTATTCATAATCTCCAGAAACCTGCAAGGACGTTAATGCTCACGCACTGACGAATGGATAAACAAACTTTGGTACACCCATAGAATATACTCCTACTTATCAATAAAATTAACAAACGGCAGATACTTGCAATAACTACATGAATCTCAAAAACATTACACTAAGTAAAAGAAGTCAGATTTTAAAATCTTGCATACTGCATGATTGCACTTATTCCATTCTGGAAAATGAAAAACTGTTAGGGACAGAAAACAGATCAGTGGTTTCCTGGAGGTGGGGTTGGGAAAGGAATTTGCTATAAAGGGACATGAGGGAACATTCTGGGGTGATGGAAATATCCTCCATGTCAGTTTTGGTGGTGGTTACATGAATGTTTACATCTGTCTGTCAAAATTCATAGGGCTGGATACCAAAAAAGGGTGAATTATGCTGTATGTTAATTACATTTCAACAAAGCCGACTTTAAATATTCAGCACGTCTAAAATGGAGACTCTTCTCTTTTGCATTGAACCTTGCTTCTTCCCCATCTCCACCAAAAGCACCATTGCGATCCACCCAGTCTGCAGTGGATGGGTCCCTCCATCTCTCCCTCCTGGCATCCGGTCAGCTCTGACCCCCAAGTATATCCTACCCCTTTTTATATTTTGGAAATGTTTTTCCCACTCCTTTCCTGTTGTCACTGCTTTGTTTGTGTTCCCTCCACATTTCTAGCCCAGTTCCTATCTCTGCCTCCTGACAGATTTTTCTGCCCTCCCCTGCGCTCTGGCCTGAGTGACCTTTATACAATATACTCCTCATCAGGGATATCCTGCGCTCAAAGTCTTTGAAAGTGCAAGCTCCTTCAAACGGCACCGAAACCCTGTCCCGTGTACCCCGCTGCCACTCCTTCATGCATATGTAATGTCCCAGCCATCCTGGGACACGCCCCCCAGTTCCTGAATGTGCCATTGTTTTTCTCTTCTCCAAATCTTTGTAAATTCTGCTCTTTTGCCTGAAACATCTTTTTTTTTTTTAAGATGTATGTTAGTCCACATGAAGATGTGAGACTTCTTTTTTTTTTTAAAGATTTTATTTATTTATTTATTTGAGAGAGAGAGAGAGAAACAGCATGCGAGGGGAGAGGGTCAGAGGGAGAAGCAGGCTCCCCGCTGAGCCGGGAGCCCGATGTGGGACTCGATCCCAGGACTCCGGGACCATGACCTGAGCCGAAGGCAGTCGCTTAACCAACTGAGCCACCCAGGGGCCCATCCTGAAACATCTTTTAAAAAATCTCGTCTCTAGTGACATCTACTCTTCGTTTGAGACTCTCCTGACTTGGCATTTTTTCAATGGAAGCTTCTCTCCCACTGCCCTCCTCAGGCTAAGACTGGGAAGTCCCAGCCCTATGCTCCAAAAACACACACTTGTATCTTAACGAAGGCACTCACCTCCCTGTCCTGAAACTGTGCATAGATCTGGCTAGCCCCATAAATGTTATGCTGCTTAAATAAAGGGACCATGTATCCTATACTCTTGGATCCTCAGCAACTAGAGGTGTTTGGTAAATAACCTTCAGATGATTGAGCAAATGAACATAGAAATATAATACATCTGCAGCATCAGGAAAAAAATTGCTCAAACAATTTACCCTCCTGACCTATATCCCTCGATATTTTGGCTCTGGGTAGCCTGCTTCTGAGAAAAGATCACCTAATACATGCATCAGCAATGGCACAACATGATCCAAACAAATCCCCAGGGCTATAAAAGAGCAAATGTGCTGAGACAGGCATAATATCCAAAGCAGATCAGTCGTGGGAAAAATACAAGAAGGGTTATAAGGTCACTGTCCTATATTTAAAGTCCGCAGTAAAGGTTTTCGTAGGATGTTCATTTTCATCGTAGATCATTTCTACTTCTAAGGGAGACCAAACTAGTCTCTGAACTTGCTATTTATGGAACCAGTGGAGTGAGGGTGGAGAGATTCCTGGGGCGTGTGCTCATGTTGGCTCTGCCCTGAGAAACATGGGGATTTGCTGCATTTGGCCAGAGGGTGAAAGAGGATGTTTTGCGGATGTGCTCATGTGGCTGTATGTTGGGAAAAGGGAGCAGAGATGGGGAGAACTGGGGCATGGCATGCCATCCCAACCTCTGCTTAGCTGGCACACTGGCTTCCCAGTGTGGAGTGAGGAGTTAGGGGCAGACACTGACTGTAGTCAATAAAATCAGGGTATTCTAGGGCGCCTGGGTGGCTCAGTTGGTTAAGACTCAGAAGTCTGCTTCTCCCTCTGAGCCTTCCCCCCTCTCATGCTCTCTCTCTTTCAAATAAATAAAGAAATTTAAAAAAAAATGAGGGTGTTCTTTTGCACAAGCACAGGACTACTTCAGTGCCTGGAGGCAACAGTCACCAGGAAGAGGGGAGAGAAGAGGCTGTTTGTCCCCCTTATTCCCCGTGCAGACCACAAGAATCAGACAGAAACGATATGCACAAAAATCACTGAACTGAAAGAAATATAAATGTTCCATACTCACAGATGGGGTTTTTCATTCTCTCTCTCTCTCCCCCCCCCCTTTTCAGAGGGGACTACTTAGGACATTTTAATGCATAGGAGGGTGGTTTTGCCACACTTCTATTCATCTGACTTATTTTCTTCTCTTTTTTCCAGAATTGGGGGAAGTGGCTTCTCTGTCTTTTGTGTTGCTATTTCTAATTCGTTTCCAGTCAATCTACACACACTGTTCACTGGAAACGAATTAGAAATTACAAAAACTATAGATTATTCATTTTCAACCACATCGTTGTGTGTAACAAATTGTTGTGCTGAGCAGCTCGCTGAATTTTAACCAAATTACATTTTGTCAAGTTGGAGTCAGTGAAATCGCATCATGTAAATGGTTTGGGGACTCACTGATTAATGACGGATCTCCGGGAGCGTCAGAATGGCCCCCGGCGGAACCCTGTGGGGCCCGGGGGGTTCATCAGCCAAGCAGCCTGATCACAACCAGGCAGGGAGAGGAGCCCCTTCCAGAAAACAAATCAAAGCCAAAGAATGGGAGAGAGCTTGTTCCTGTCTACTGGCAGCAAATCCCCAGGAGAATCCCAAGAATATCTGAGAGAGTCTACATTAAGGAAGACGACTGCCTTATTATTATTATCTCTGAATTCCACTCTATATAAATAATATCTCCATGAAAAGTAAGTTACTTTGTATTTCTCTTCACACACAAAAAGTTGTTTTCTTGTACCTTTTATCTTCTAAGCAAATTTTAAGATCAGATTGTCAAACGTTACAAGGATTATGTTGGGATTGGGATCAGAAAAACATTCACTTTGTGCACTTATTTAGGGAAGAGGCATTCTTATTATATGAAATGATCTTAGTCGTTTTATTTCTTGCCATTAAGGGTTTTTGTACGTTCCCTTTTTTAAAGCTAGCTCTATAGAGAATTTTCACATTATTGTTAGGTTTATTTGCAAGGTATTTGCAGATTGGCTTATTTCATGTGTAAATTGTTTCCTCCCTATTTGATTTTCTCATTAATTATTACTAGAAAATAAAATATTAATAATTTTTTAAGATTTGACCACCTTACTTAGTGCTAGTATTAGTTCTAATATATTTTAGTTGATTCTCTGCATTTTCTGAAGTCAATTTTATACAATTGACTTGAATTAAACAATAACAATTTTTCTAATATCATATATTATTCATTATTTTTTTTATTTTATTGTACTGACTAGAATGACTACAATACCAAATAAGAATTGTAGAAGATGGCATCATTATCTTATTTACAAGAATATTTTTATTATTTCACTATTAAAAAATTTGTTCTGAGTGTTTGACAATAAACATATATGAGGTTCAAGAGATACCCTTCTATTTCTAAGAAAGTTATATTGAGGTTTCTTACTGGTTTAATTAAAATGGTGATAGCAGGGAAAAACCAACAAATAATCCCATTAAAATGGGCAGTGGACCTGAATAGACATTTTCTAAACAAGATGTACAGATGGCCATCAGATGCATGAAAAGATGCTCAACATCACTAATCACCAGGAAAATGCAAGTTAAAATCACAATGAGATTTCACCTTACACCTGTCAGACAACTAGAATCAAAAAGACAAAAAATAACAGGTGTTGGCAAGGATGTGGAGAAAAAGGAACCCTTGTGCCCTGTTGGCGGGAATGTAAATTGGTGCAGCCATTGTAGAAAACAGTACGGAGGTTCCTCAAAAAATTAAAAATAGAACTACCATATAATCCAGCAGTTCACTTCTGGGTATTTATCCAAAGAAAATGAAAATACTAACTCAAAAAGATATATGCACCCCTATGTTTACTGCAGCATTACTTACAAGAGCCAAGATATGGAAGCAATCCAAGTGTCCATTGAGATAGACGAATGGATAAGGAAGATGTGGTATACATATACAATGGAATATTACTCAGTCATAAAAATGACTGAGATCTTGTCATCTGTAACAACATAGATGGACCTAGAGGGTATTATGCTAAGTGAAATAAGTCAGATAGAGAAAGACAAGTATTATATGATTTCACTTATATGTGGAATCTAAAAAACAAAACAAACAAACAAGCAAAAACCAGAACCAGACCCGGAAATAGAGAGAACAGACTGATGGTTGCTGGGAAGGTTTGGAGGGATGGTATGGTGTAGGTAATATACAGCAGGAACAGCAGAGGGAATGGAGTCAATGGTATTATAATAGTGTTGTATGGTTACAGATGATAGCTACATTTGTGATGAGCATAGCATAAAGTACAGACTTGTCAAATCACTGTTGTACACCTAAAACTAATCTAACACTGTATGTCAAATATATTTCAATTAAAAAAAAATAGATGACAAATATTATCAAATCGTCCTGGTAACTATTGTGATACTTACTCTTTTTCTTCCATCCATATTAATAAATATATTGACATTGAAACTTCTTTGAATTGCTAAAATTATCCTGACTTGTTGGTAATATATGAGTCTTCTAACACGTGGATGGCTTCCATTTGTTAATCTTTCATAGGAATTTTCCATTGGTTTTGTAGTTTAGATTGCTATTTGTTTCCCATTTTTCCTCAAACTATGTCTGGCTTTGGTATCAGGGCCAGGCATGCCCTCACCTGACTTTGGGAAGCTCTCAATTTTTCTCTATTTCTGAAAGAGTTGAGAGATTAGAAGACTTGGCACAACTCGTTTGCAAAATTGCATTGTACTTTTGTTAGCAGTTACCTCTTTTTTTCAATTCCCCCTTTGATTACCTGTACGGGTTTTTTGACTCTTTTTAATCTACGCATTTCTAGAAAATATTTCATTTCATCTAGATTTTCAAATCTACTGAAATATAGTTGTATGTATGATTATGTCTTTTTAAAATAATGTAATTCTTTTTCTTTTTCTTTTCAGAAAGTCTTGCCAAACATTAGTCTAATTTATTTGTGTTTTTGCAGAACAACTTTAAAGTTTTTAGTCAAGTCTATGTTTGCGTTCTTATCTCATAAAATTCTTTTACCATATTATGAGTTTCCTTCTGCTTTTCTCTATTATTTTTATTTTTTCTTATTTATTGAACTGAAAGACTTGTTTATAAATTTCTAGTTTATTTTAATCTAGGAAACACATTTTTTAAGATTACAAATTCCCTCTTGAATACTGCTTTGTCTGCATCCCATGGGTTTTAATAAGGGTTATTCCTTGTAATTTATATTTTGATTCCTTCTTGATCTCAAGAATTTTTTAGAAGATCATCTTAAAAATTTTATTTGATTGGATAGAGGAGTTTTATTACTTTATTATCACTATGTAGGTTTATTATAATGTGGTCACAGAATATAAATACTAGGATTCAGACCTGCAGAATTTATTTAGATTGTCTTTGTGATACAGTATATGTGGAGAGTTTTTGTGACTGTCCCATCATGTTTGAAAGGGTGTATACCATCCACTTTTGAGAAATATATTTCCATATGTAAACTAAATTATTCAAATTCTTTTTTTTATACAATTCCTTTTTTTTCTTGACCTAGACCCATGAATTAGGAGATGTGTGCTAAAATCTCTCACCATGATTTTGAATTATGAGATCCTCTTGTGTTTCAAGCAAGATTGACTTTTTATATTTCAAAGCTATGTCATGAGGTTAAAAGTTGCCTGCTATCCTTTAACACATATATTTTATTTCATATATTCTTGGTAGATTTTTAACTCTTTATCATTGCAAAATATGACTTTCATTTGAATTTTTTCTGGTGTTCCATTTTTGTACCTGATTTCTTCATCTTATATTTGCCTAACACATCTTTTTGCAACTGTTTTCAAATATCCTGCATCATTATATTTTAGAAGTATCTCTTGAAATTATCACATATTTGTATTTATTCTTTTTAGTTTACCAAGTTTGATACCCCACGAGTTTATTGTTTAACAGCAATAAAATTTTATCCTTTGTCATTTATCATGTTTTTCAGGTTTTACTTTTTATACATATTAAAATTTTTTAAATACAAATTGTATATATTTAAGGTGGGCATGATTACTACAGTCACGCTAATTAACATATCCATCTCCTTCACATACTTACCATTTCTGTGCGTGTGTGGTGAATACCTCTGAAATCTACTTTCTTAGCAAATTTCCAGTATTCAATACAGTATTATTAGTGGTAGTCACCATGTTGTACATTAGATCTCTATACTTACTCATCCGATGTTACTGTGTCTTTGTGCCCTGTCATGTTTTTAACAACTTCCGACTCCTGACGCTTTATTTTATTCTTTAGAAACTTGTTTCTTTTATTCTACAGTTTCTTGGTGGAATGGGTTTTCTTTGTTCCATTTTTTTTTTAGCCATTTTTAGATTTTGTTGATAGTTCTCCAGAGATCTCATGCATTTCTACACATCTTGTAAGCAAGGCCATAACTGCTCTTTGTTTCAAGCTATCTTCTTTGGGATGTTTATACAGTAAACAGCCTTAGAAGACAGAGGTAGTATCTCCTTCCAAGGCAGAGAGCAGGATTGGTAGCACCTGAGAAGGGAGAAGCCATGCTTGTCTCTGGAGCAAATGACAGCAGGCTTACTCTCCAGTAGAAAAGATCCAGGTTCCCAGAGTTCGTGGCTCCTCTTCGGTAATAGGGTCCATTGCATGTGCTCTGGCAATGTGCCACCTAGCCCACCCTAGGCCGCCCACTGAGACCTGGAGTACAGGTGACCAGGGCAAATATCCAGATGTTTATTCTACTTGCTGAGAATAATAATGTCATTTGTCTCTGGCCGTGACTTCTGTGTGTCTTCTCTCAGTATCCATGAAGCTGGGACAGGCGAATTTGTTAGCTTCCAAGTCAAGTACCATCTCAGACCTTTCACATTTCTCGACAGCTCGTACATACAACTTCTGGTTCTTTATTGCAATGTTTCTCAACATGGAATCTGTAGACCAGGGGAATATTTTTTCATTAAATGAGGACATTCTGAGTGTGGTTTCTTGAGGTGAAATGCGATTGGCACCACCAGATCCTCTCGGGCTAGCTTCAGATGGGCTGCAGCTGCTGGCTACAAGAGCAGATGTGAATTAGAAAGTATGAATTGTCAGGCCTGGGAAAGTTCAGAAACCCTAAAAGGGGAGACGGCACTGGGGCGGGCAAGGCAGGAAGCGGCAATGCGACATGAGAAGCTGCAGAAATCATCAGATCAGCAAGGAGCTTTGGGACACACTGAGAGTCTTGGAGCCCGGACACCTCGGGGGTTCCTCCATCCTCCAAGATAACCAAGAATCAGAGGTCTCTGGATAAGGAGAGAGTCTCAAGTCTGGTCCTACCTACTGTGGGTTCTAATTTTAGATTCAGGCATCCTCACTGACCAGCTGTAACCCAGGACTCCTTTGTAAAAAGCCCCTCTAGCTTGAAAGGCCTGGGGCCTATGGTTATATTTATAGCCTAATAACTTTAATCTAGTTTTTGTAAAAAGAGCAACCAACTTCAGAGGGGCTGTGTGAAAAACGAGGCAGACTGTGACTGTGGAACAGAAATAGAAGCGGGGTCTGAGTGAAGGAAAAGGCAAGGCCCTAAACTATCGGTGAAGAGTCAGCCGCGAAAATGTCCACGTGGCGGGCTCCCTGCTCAGTGGGAAGCCTGCTTCTCCCTCTCCCACTCCCCCTGTGTTCCCTCTCTCACTGTGTCTCTCTCTGTCAAATAAATAAATAAAATCTTTAAAAAAAAAGAAAATGTCCACGTGGCACAAACCAAAGGCTCCTGAGAGGAAGTTGCAGGGACCAGAAAACCCCAGATTCACTTCCTTTCCTCTGAGGCAGGTGGCCCCTAGTGGGGCTAGTGGTAGTCCCAACCTTGGGGATCCATACCAGAACCGAAGTATTTTTTTTAAAAGATTTATTTGTTTGACACAGAGAGAGAGACAGCTAGAGAGGGAACACAAGCAGGGGGAGTGGGAGAGGGAGAAGCAGGCTCCCCGCTGAGCAGGGAGCCCAATGCGGGGCTCGATCCCAGGACCCTGGGATCATGACCTGAGCCGAAGGCAGACGCTTCACGACTGAGCCACCCAGGCACCCCACCAGAACCGAAGTATTAAGGGGAGATGCCTGGCACCGAGCTCCTACTGATGCTAAGGGTTCACGAAGCCAGCGCTGCCTGGAGCTCTTGAAAATTCAGTGCCAAGCAGTGACTCCTTCCTGCCATTAGAGCTCTAGCACTGGCCTGACCCCTCTAATGCTCAGAGTTGCCAAGTTTCCATCATGATGGGCCCTACGGCTCAAAAACCCATGTTCCACCAAGTGAGTCTCTCCATCTGGCACCTTTTCTGTTCCCTGTGTTTATACGAGTACTTGTGCAGGTCCTAAGACAGCGCCGTTGGTTTCTACCCCTACCAGATCACCAGGAATCAAAATCCGAAAGACAGAAAGGATCCTAGCAGTTGCACAGATCATGGGCCCAAAGTATTAGCAATGAAATGGACCTCTTTCATGCTGCCTCTGGAAGCAAATGTCTGAAACCCTCCTCGCTGCAGTTCCTTTTGGCTCTGAGATGTATGAACACAAATGTCTGAAACCTTTGGCTTTGGAATAGTTGACCTGAATTTGATTCTGGCCACTCTGGGCTAAAGAATAGGAGTCGGGCAATCCTGTCGAATGGCTGGGAGCGACTATTGGAAATGGCAGGCATGAAAACTAAGGGGTTCACTGGGACGGTACCTAAATTGTAATGACTACCGCTTTTTGTCATGAGTATGGCCATCACTACTGGATCCATGGGGCTGAGCCTCCTGCCTCTCTGAGGAAATGATGGACTTGGGACAAGATATAATTAACTCCCCCAAATCTTAAAGTTACCTTTCCTCTAGGATGGTTCCAAAAAAACGCTCTCTCATTTTAGTCTTGCTACTATTAGGGTAGAAGCAGAAATGATGAGATGGAGGTCATGGTTGATCCAAATTGTTTGGGACCGGGAGGAGGAGGTCATGGTTGATCCAAATTGTTTGGGAGAAGGCACCTGTAGTGTGAGCCTTAGGGATGCCACGGCAATCTCCCCGCAGAGTTCAAAATGACCAATATTTGTTTTGTGTATCTATAAAGTATTTTTAAGCTTGGACTGATTTCAGCACGTAAAGGAGACATTTATAAAAAGGATCTGGTAACCGTGACCAAAAATGAACTGAAAAAAAAATTGTAAAGAAATTAATCACAAATCAAAGGTACAAACTTACTCATTTTTTTTTTTCTGTTCATGTTTAATTGTTTGGGTTTGATTTGCAGGAGCATAAGATTGCCTCTGCTTCAAATGGAGTTATTTTCCATATTTTTCTCATTTGATATGATCTTGGGAAAAAACATAGATATCCCTTAAGAGAGACAAACAATTCACGTCATGAAAATGGGCTGCATAAAACTGTAATAAATACATATTCAAGGGCATAAATATGTAGTAACACATTGCAGCTAAAAATCAAATATGTGATAGGATTTCCCCTCGGGATAGAAACAGCCTGCATCAAAAGCAATTTACCCTTTCCCTGAAGGCCCCAAATGCCCCACATTCGCAATTCACACATCCTGCCTTCTGGACCACTTTTGACTTTAAGAATTGGTGATATTTTCATGTGTTCTTGTTTTCAAATCAGGGTGTCACTTCCAGGCAGGTAGGGTACAAATCTGTATCTCTTAGAGTAACAGCTATCACCTCGCTTTTTCTAAATGCCCAAGACAGTAATTTACATATTTTTTTCTCAGGATGTACAGAATAGATTTTCATCTCCCACTCCAAATGAAGTTTTATCTTTCTGTCCACAGTGACAATTGGAGGAAAGCTAAGATCACTTTGCTTTTCATATTCTCTTCAAACATAAATCTTGTCAATTCCTTTTAAATTACAACTCTGGTAACAAAACAATTCTCTGGCCCTAACTCTAGGTTCCAAGCTCCAATCTTTCCATCAGAAGCCAATTTCTAAGAAATTGCAGTTTAGTTGAGGGATGCGTGAAGAAAACAAGGCACGGGAAGGGCCAAGACCTTTGTACAAGCAAGGCAGAGAACTTTGATTCCCCAGTCCAGTAAGATCTTGCACCTGACTTATGTCCTCTGCTGCTTGGGCTCCTGATCCACTCCCAAACTTCCCAGACTCCACCTGAGATGGTCCGTGCCTCCCTTTCCCACCCAGCAGGGAAGTCCAGGTGAATGCTTGGTTCCAAAGCTCTGCCTCCCTTCCTGGGCAGAGGGCTGCTCTGGGGGGTGGAAAGGGTGAATTATGTTAAACTCTAAACATGGAGCCAACCTAAGGATTAGCTGCTGGCCTTGACCACCACTATGCCTATTGTTACTGTTATTATTATTCCATAACCCTCTCAAGTTATTTCTGTGTTTATTTTATTTTATTTTATTTTATTTTATTTTATTTTATTTTATTTAGCTCTTTCTTGTTTCATTCCATTGCATTCTAACCTTAAAAAATAGATCTAATTTTTTTTCTTTACTTTCGACTTTCTGAGGTGGAGGCGGGGAGGGTGCTTCAGAAAGTTAGCCTAGTGTCCTGTTTCATCGGGTCCAACAAAATCATGCCATAATTTCAGTTTCTCAATATCTTATCATTTCACAAGATAACAGCCTTATTTCCTCACTTGGGAAATATCCATCGCTGTGCTCAAATAATGACAGATGGATGGATGTAGCAAACAGCTTTAATTTGATCTTAAATGTTTTCTCAAAGAAATGAGGCAGACAAAAAGTAGTAAAAGTAATCAGTAAGTGGAATAACTGTGCCTAAAATTTTTCTGTTGCTTAAGTAACAAAGAAATCTATTTCTACAATTTGTTGAGGAGAGAGAGTTGTGGAAGGAATAGTTAACAAGCTGATGGGAGATTTTCTGGCTTCCAGAGAAAAAGTTCACCTCGTAAAAACAGAATGCATCATATTTTTACCTTTTTTTTTAATTTTTAAAGATTTTATTTATTTATTTGAGAGAGAGAGTGAGCACGAGTGAGGGGAGGGGCAGAAGGAGAGGGAGAAGCAGGCTCCCCGCCACACAGGGAGCCCGACTCAGGGCTGGATCCCAGGACCCCTGAGATCATGACATGAGGCAAAGGCAGATACTTCACCAGCTGAGCCATCCAGGTGCCCTCTATTTTTACCTTTTTGAAAACAAGAATGCCTATGGAATGAACTGAAGTGTTGTCTGCTTAGTTTTCATGTTATTTAATTTCATTTTATTCAGTAAAAAATCTGGACAGTCATGGTGGCCAGGTAGCAGTCTCATGTACTGGTTAATTGCATTGTTTTTAAATTCAGAGAGTCATAGATTCTACTAGTTCTACTATTATCATCATCATTTATTAGCCAATCTTAGACAAGTTACTTAACCTCTCTGTGCCTCAGTTTCCTTCTCTGTAAAATACAAATAATAATAGAATTTACTTTATAAGGCTGATTTAAGAATAAAATGGAATATTGTATATGAATTATTTTAAAAAGTCTATTCCATTATAAATAGTAAGTGTTATCCATTATTATACTAAGATTCTTTGTCAGTTTTATGAAAATAATTAGATATATTAGGAGCATGAAATTACTAGTTTTCAAGCTAAAATTTTCTCAGATCTACAAAATATGGAGCTATATAAGCATAGAACTACATAAAGCTATTTTAAAAAGAGTCAATCATAGAGATTTCACTCAGACATCCTTTGTTTTTGTTTTTTAATTGGAACACAGGCTTGGTGTTGATTTAGTCATTTTCCCCAGATCTTGGCCCACTAAGACCTTACAAGATCCCTTTTTTATCTCATTTAATTTTTGATATTCCCCCTCTATTCTCCATCCTCACTCTCCTTCCTTCCCTGGCTATCCAACACACACAAACACAGCTGCCTACCTTGTTTATATGTTTGTAGCCTTGAAAAGAAATATTAAGTTGTTTTATGTATCTATTGTTTATTTTTCTTTAAAGATTTTATTTATTTATTTGAGAGAGAGAGTGCGTGCATTGTGTGAGCTGGGGGACGGGCAAATGGAGACCGAATCTCAAGCAGACTCCATGCTGAGCTCGGAGCCCTTTGCAGGGCTAGATCTCATGACCCTGAGATCATGACCTGAGCCGAAATCAAGAGTCGGACATTTAACCGACTGAGCCACCCAGGTGTCCCTATGTATCTATTGTTCTTAATCGACACAAATGGTATTATACTATGGATTTTAGTTCGTATATATTTTACTCAGCACCATGTTTATAAAATCGACTTGTGCTTCTGTTTATACATCTAGTTCATTGTCTCAGATGGCTGCATACCATTCCATGCATCCACATTTTACACATTCACTCACCCAGAGTCACCTGAGTAGTCCTGCTACTACTTCCATTATAATAAATGTTCTTCTTTCTAATCTCCTATGTAGCTATAAATAAGTGCTTTCTGGATGGGGGAAAGACCATAACTGATTGCACTAAAATGATTACATTGCTCTTCAGAATGATTGTACTATTTCCTCACTTCCTCACCAACCTTGGCATTACTCAAGCATTTCTCATTTTTGCCAATCTAAGTGTAAGAAGGTTTTACATTGTTGTGTTAGTCTACATTCTTTTGACTGCTAGTGAACCTGGGTTTCTGTTTATGTACTTATCCGCCATCTCTACGGAGTCCTTCTTCATATCTTTCACCCATTTTTTCTATAAGATTCTCTTCCTATCTTTAATGGATTTACAGGCTTTGCTTGTATATTTGAAATATAATTTAGATGTTGCAAATACTTTCTCCAAGTCTGTTATCCATATGGTGATCATATTTGTGCTGTTAACTCATTGAGCAGGAGATTTTATTTTTATGTAGCCAAGTACTCTATTATTTTCCCTTATGGATGATGCTTTTGAGTTAGTGTTTAAGAAGTCCTCTTCCAAAAAAAAAAAAAAAAATATATATATATATATATATATATACACATTGCCAAGACCGATGTCAAAGAGCTTATTGCCTCTGTTTTACTCTAGCAGTTTTATGGTTTCAGGTCTTACATTCAAGAATTTAATCCATTTTGAATTTATTTTTGTATATGGTAAAATAGTGGTCCAGTTTCATTCTTTTGCATGTATCTGTCCCATTTTTCCAACACCATTTATTGAAGATATTATCTTTTCCCCGTTGTACATTCTTGCCTCCTTTGTCACAGATTAATTGACCATATAAGCATGGATCTCCTGGGTTCTCTATTCTGTTCTAGAGATCTATGTGTCTATTTTCATACCAACAATACAATTTTTTTCCAACAATACTATTTTGATTACTATAGCTTTGTAGTGTAGTTTGGAATCAAAAAGCATGATATCTCCAGCTTTGTTCTTTCTCAAGATTACTTTGGCTCTTTGAGATCTTTTATGATTCCATACAAATTTTAAGGGGTTTTTTGTTGTTCTTGTTCTAGTTCTGTGAAAAATACCATTAGTATTTTGATGGGGAATGTATTGAATCTGTAGAGTCCTTTGGGTAACATGAACATGTTAATGATAATTAATGCTTCCATTCTATAAGCACAGAAAATCTTTCCATTTGCTTGTGTCATCTTCATTTTCTTTTATCAGTATCTTATAGTTTTCAGATATAGGTCTTTCACCTCCTTGGTTAAATTTATCCCTACGTATTTTATTCTTTTTGATGCAGTTGTAAATGAGGTAGTTTTCTTAATTTCTCTTTCTGATAGCTTGTTATTAGTATATAGAAACACAACCAATTTCTGTTTGTTAATTTTATATCTTTTTAGACCAGTCTCTTCAGGCAAGAACAACAAAGCTAAAATAAACAAATGGGATTACATTAAGCTAAAAAGCTTCTGCACAGCAAAGAAGACATCCACAAAATGAAAGGGTAACCTACTGAATGGGAGAAGATACTTGCAAATCATACATCTGATAAGGGGTTAATATCCAAAATATGTAAACAACTTACACAATTTAATATCAAAAAATCAATCAACCCAATTAAAAAAAGGAGCAGAGGACTTGCATGAACATTTTTCCAAAGAAGATGTGCAGGATGCCCAATAGGCACATGAAAAGATGTTCAACATCACTAATCTTCAAGGGACTGCAATCAAGATCACAATGAGATGTCACCTCACATCTGTCAGGTTGTCTATTATCAAAAAGAAAAGAATAACAAGTGTTGGCAAAGATGTGGACAAAGGAGAACCCTCTGTGCATTTGTTTTGCTTCTTAAATTCCACATATAAGTGAAATCATATGGTATTTGTCTTTCTCTGACCGACTTATTTCACTTAGCATTATACCCTCTAAGCCCATCCAGGTTGCAAATGGCAGGATTTCATTCTTTTCTTTCACTGAGTAATATTCCATTGTGTATATATACCACTTCTTTATCTATTCATCAGTCTATGGACACTTGGGCCATTTACATAGTTTGGCTATTATACATAATGCTGCTATGACATTGAGGTGCATGTATCCCTTTGAATCAGCATTTTTGTATTCTTTGTGTCATACCTAGTAGTGCAATTGCTGGAGTGTAGGGGAGCTCTATTTTTGACTTTTTGAGGAATCTTCATACTGTTTCCCAGAGTGACAGCACCAGTTTGCATTCCCACCAACAATGCAGGAGGAACATAGGGGGAAAAAAAAAGAGAGGGAGAGGCAAACCAAGAAACAGACTCTTAACTATAGAGAACAAACTAATTGTTATCAGAAGGCAAGTAGGTGAGGAATGGGTTAAATAGGTGATGGGGATTAAGGAGGGCACTTGTGATGAACACTGGTGTTGTGTCACTAAATTGTATACCTGAAATTAATATTACACTGTATGTTAACTAACTGGAATTTAAATAAATTTAAAGAAAGAAAACGTTCATGCAGCGTTGGCGGGAATGTAAATTGGTGCAGCCGCTATGGAAAACAGTATGAAGGTTTCTCAAAAAATTACAAATAGAGCTACCATATAATCTAGGAATTCCATTTCTGGGTATTTATCCAAAGAAAATAAGAACACCAATTCAAAGAGATATATGCATCCCTATGTTCATTGCAGCATTATTTGCAATAGTCAAAATGTGGAAGCAACCTAAGTGTCTATCAATAGATGAATACATTAAGAAGATGTGGTATGTATATATAATAGAACATTACTCAACCATAAAAATGAATGAGATCTTGCCACTTGCAACATGGATGGGCCTAGAGAGTATAATGCTAAGTGAAATAAGTCAGCCAGAGAAAGAAAAATACCATATGGCTTTACTTATATGTGGAATCTAAAAAACAAGACAAATGAACAAATAAAACCAAAACAGAAACAGACTCACAGATATAGAAAATGAACCATTGGTTAGCATAGTGGGGAGGTGTTCGAAGATGAGCAAAACAGGTGAAGGGGATTAAGAGGTACAAATTTTCCGTTATAAAATAAATAAGTCATGAGGATGTAATGTACATCATAGGGGATATAGGCAATAAGATTGTATAACATTGCATGGTGACAGGTGATAACTAGACTTATTATGGGAACATTTTGTAATGTATACAGATATCAAACCACAACGACGCATGCCTGAAACTAATGGGATATTGTGTGTCAATTATACTTCAAAAAAAGTATTCCTCCCACCCCCTGCCAAAGTCACAAAAATATTCTTCTACATTTTCTTCCATTAGCTTGTCAAGATAAACAAAGCTGGACCATAGTTAAGGTCTAAAGCAGTAAGAAAAGGTTTTAGTCAGTAATACTATTGTAATAGGGAAGAGGGTTTAGCATGAACTTAACTTCACTGAAACAAAAGGTTGCAGTCTCAAAGGCTGGGGTGTGCTAAGGGAAAGGCACTGAGGAATGTGAAGATAACTAGGCCATCTGGATTTGTTAATTGGCATTTATCCAGAGGAGAAAGAGACTTCTATCTTTTTGACAGCAGGCAGTGGTACAAACTGAAGCAAGGTGCCTACCCAAGTGAGGACCTTACCTTCCCACAGCGAGTGAGAGACAGCAAGGCAGCGTTAGCTCCCTGAATGTTTGCATTTTACTGTGATGACGCTCAGGTGCCTAAGGAAACAGTTTGGGGTGGTAAGTTTATATCTCAAAGGGCAAAGAAAAGATTTATAATTCTATCTAAAGTAACTGCTCGAAGACAAGATTCAGCGGTTGTGTTCACTGGGGTTCTCCAGAGAAACAGAACCAATAGGATCCACATATATATATATGGATAGGGAGGCGGGAGGGTGAGAGAGATGCATTATAAGAAATGGAGGTTGAGGAGTCCCAAGACCAGCAGTTGATGAGCTGGCGACCCAGGAAAGCCAAAGTGTTGTTCCAGTTCAAAAGCTGACAGGCTTGAGACCCAAGATCTGACGTTTCAGTCTGAGTCTGAAGGCTAGAATAAAACAATGACCTAGCTCAACCAGACAGGCAGGAGGAGTTCTGTCTTACTCAAGGGCGGATCAGCCTTTTAGCTTTATGCAGGCCTTCAACTGTTGGATGAGGCCCACCCCCATTAGAGAGAGCAATCCGTTTTATGCAATCTACCCATTCAAATGTTAATTTCATCCAAAGACACCTTTACAGATACACCCAGAATACCCTTTGACCAAATATCTGGGCACCCTATGGCCCATTCAATTTGACGCATAAAATTAACTATCCTAGGGACCTATTTGCCTATTACCAGGCTTTGGCTGGAACAAATAGTAAATTTTCCTGGCAGTGTTGAGCTTTCTCAGGTGGGCATTTTAAGGGATGGGTGTGGGGGACTGGGATCATCTTAGGGACATAGCCGGATGCTGCCAAAAGCCATGCTAGAGTTTAGTCACTTCTTAGTGCAGAGGTTTGGATGGAGTCATTGTCAGGAGTTCTGCAGCTCTCAAGCTTTAGCATTTACGTTTCAGATTAAACCATCCGGAATGTGTAATATTTGTATATTTTGTATATTTTAGAATGTAACAACACAATTATTTTTCTCCATAGAGTAATACAGTTTTCTCTACATCATCTAAAAAATATTCTCTCCTTTTCTCTTCTATTTGGATACCATCTCCCTTATATACTTGTGTTTGTTTCCAAATTCTCTCTTCTGATCCTTTGATGTATTTGTTTCTACACCAGTGCCATGCTTTTGTTGCTACTTTGGCTTTTTAATCTAATTCAGTGGCTGCAGGGTATGTATCACTTCTTTGTTCTTTTTAAAAAAATATTTAGTTATTTGTAGACTTTGTTCTTCTATGTATGGTTTAAAATCAGTGTGTCAAGTGCCTGGAGAAAATATTGTGGACATATTTACTAAAATCATACTGAATATGTAGAGTAATTTGGAAAAAATTGGTAACTTTAAAAACTAAATTAATACTGTCAATGAAAATGACATAGCTATATTTTTTCCAGTCTTCTTTTGCCTTTTAACACTATTTATAAGTCATGTCTATAGGAGTCATGTATTCCTAGTTTAATTCCTAAATACAACATAATTACTGTTTCTCGTTAGAAGTACCTTATTTTTGTTATTGTTTAGGTAAATGACATTGGCATAACAGAAAGTTGAGGGTTTTTATTTTATTTTTTTTTATTATGTTATGTTAGTCACCATAGAGTACATCATTAGTTTTTGATGTAGTGATCCATGATTCATTGTTTGTGTATAACACCCAGTGCTCCATGCAGTACCTGCCCTCTTTAATACCGATCACCAGGCTAAGCCATCCCCCCACCCTGCTCCCCTCTAGAACCCTCTGTTTATTTCTCAGAGTCCATAGTCTCTCATGGTTCGTCTCCCCCTCCGGTTTCCCCCCCAAAGGAGGGTGTTTAAATTTGTCTTGTATCCAGTAACTTTACCGAACTTCTGTGTTAATCCTGAGAATTTGTTCTTCGGTTGTGTTTTATATGGTGATAATCTCATTAGTAAATAATGACAGTTTTGTCCTTTCTCTTCCAAATCTCATCCTGCCCTCTCTGTCTTCTGTGTTCTGTCTATCCTGGCCAGGGTTTTCAGTGGCGTGTTGAACTACAGCAGTACTTGTAGACATCCTTGTCTGGTTCCCAGCTTTGAGAGACGTCATCTAAAACGTAACGTTGTGGGTTATTTTTTTTTTAAGATTTTATTTATTTATTTGACAGAGAGAGACACAGCGAGAGAGGGAACACAAGCAGGGGGAGTGGGAGAGGGAGAAGCAGGCCTCCCGCGGAGCAGGGAGCCCGACGTGGGGCTCGATCCCAGGACCCTGGGATCATGACCTGAGCCGAAGGCAGACGCTTAACGACTGAGCCACCCAGGCACCCCTCAAATGTCATTCTTTAAAAAAAAAAGAAAAAAAGACTGACATTTGATTTAGTTTCCTTTCTTTTTTTGGTAGATTAAAAATATAATTGAATTTAATGCTTTACCTTCATCTTGTATTTTTGGTATATACCTATTTGATCATGATGTATTATTAAATAATATTTTTTATGATTTCATATTTATATGAATAAGTGAAATGGGCCGTAATTTTTTTGCTTATTGTTTTTATTCTTTTGGTATCAAGTTTATTGTAGCTTCAAAAAATAATTACAATATTATTCCTCCCTTTTTTCTATTTTTCACAGATTACTTAGATAAATAAATTGGTAAGTGTGTTTCACAACTTTGGATAAAACTTATCACAAAACCTTATGAATCGGGAGTTTTGGTGTGTGTTGGAGCATTTTGAAGGTTTAATTACCAATTCAGTTTTGTATTCACCAAGATTTGGGCATTTTATATTTTTAAAGAATATATTTATTTCATTCATGTTATTACATTTAATAGAATATAGCTATTAATAATACTCTTGTCTTTATGTTATGGCTGCTGTAAATTATACCTTTTTACTTTATTCTGTTTATTTGAACATTCAGTTTTTTCATTTTTCTTTAATTGCCTTTCCAAATATTTCCTGTCTTACTAAACTTTTTGAAGAACCAGCTTTGCAATTTGAAAATATTCTCTAATTGTTCATTTCTTTTTCATTTTTTTTTGCCCTTTATATTTCATTCATTTGAGTCTTAAGGCAAATGCTTGATATAGTTATCTTCTGTCTCTTTTGTTTTTTGAATGAATGTATTTAAAGCTATAAGTTTTTCTCTTGTTTCTTTTTTCTAGGTCCCAGAAATTTAGTATGTTGCACTTGGTTGTTATTTAATTCTGAGTATTTTCTGTTTCTGTGGTGAGCACTTCTATAATCCAAAAATTATTTAATAATTGGCTTTTTAAAAACTACTGACTAATGTGGGGTTTTTAAAAGTTATGTTTTGTTATTAAGTCTTATTTTATCATTTATTCCTTGAATTTTGGGGGGTCTCTTTTTTTTTCAACAAAGTATTCTATTAGATATAGTTTCCTATATATCCATACACATGTACACACACACATACATACACACAGGAGGAAGGTGGTGGCGGAGAGAGAGGGAGAAATGGAGAAAGAGATAGGGAGGTGAGGGGACAGGGGGGAAAGAAAGAGGCAGTCCCCTTTCCTGTGACCACAATTTAGTTAAATAACACCAGTCCCTCAACAAAACAGTTCAAATTTCAATTACCATGGCATATTAACTATGAGTAATTGCATAAAGTACAAACTTCACTGCTAGCTTTTCAGTCCATAAATCACTACATAAATAAGAGGCACACAGATCAGTGACCAATCACATCACTTCTTTCAAAATCTGTCTGTGATTGGTCACTGCGCATCTGTTACTTGGTTTACTCACGGACAGCAAAGGGTGCAGTTTTGTTGCCTTCTTGTCTCCCAGGGATAAACCCAGGCAATAATATACACAAATGGTGATAGTCAAGAGAGGCAATTAAGAAGCCAAGATAAAAGTGCCGTGAGGAAATGAAAAGAGGCAATGATAGAAATGAAATTCACATTGAACATAAAATAAATGCAGTTACAGAAGAAATAGCTGGCCATGGGAATGTTTTAACTGCCACCCTTGGAGATACTGTAGATAGGAGGCCAGAGAAACTTAATGAAGGCAAACTTACGGGCATACAAGGGGAAAGGATGATGAAAAGGATGCAGATGTCCCAGAGGAAACAATGCCAAGCAAAACTTCACAGTAAAAGAACTCTGAAAGATTATTTCACAACACTGAAAGTGCAAAAGATAAACTGTTGAAAGCTGTTCAAACATAGAAAAGAGTATGACAATTTTCCAAAGCAGAAAAAAGACACTTCTTTCGTACCATGTTAAGCAATAAGATGAAGGCAAGCATTACTCAAATTACTCTTAAGTTTTTTTACAAAGAAAATACTAATTCCCAATTTTCTAACATTTAAAATTATGGTGTCCTATGTCAATATTAGTTTTACTATTTTTTTCATTTCCTACACATTTATAACTGACAGTGATAGAGTTTATAATCTTTTAAGAACAATCTTCAAAGGTTACACAGCAATTATAGTTTTTCCCATTGATTACTAACTGCACTTTGCAAGGTTTGGTGTGTGTGTGTGTGCTGTGCATATATGTATAATACATATACTATATATTCTCTCAACGCACAAATCACATTATTCAAATCTTTGCTGATACTTTTGTTTGCACGATCTGTCAATTTCTGAGACATATTAAAACTTTGAATTGAAAACTTTTGTTTTGTCTTTTTCTCCCCATTCTATCATTGCATTCCTGATGACCATATTGTTGGCGCATATAGACTGGTGATTGTTCTATATCACTAATTTACTTTTTTATTTTTATCAATATAAATAGACCTGTTCTTCCCTTTTGCTGCTTTTCTCTTTATAATCCACTATTTATAATATTAAATTGTTCCTTTATTTACTTCTTTCTTGAATGAAGTACTCTCACCAAGCGTGCTTTCAAACAGACTCTTCAATTTATTTAAAGGTTTTTAAATGAATTGCTTAAGGGAATTTAAATATCTTGAAAATGATAGTTTTGCTAGATATAAAATTATAAGCTCGATAATTTTTTTATAGCTGCCTGGAAATATAATCAACAAATAGAATAGCTTTTGAGAAGTTTGTTGGAAATTTGATGCCCCTCTTTTTAGTTATTACCTTTTCCAGAAATTTTTAGTATTATCTTTGTCTATTTTGTACTTAAATTTCATTGTAACTTTTTAGATGTATCTGTCCTGCTTAATATTTTATAAGCCCTTTAAATCTGAGGACTTACTTTTTTCAATTCGAAGAAACTCAATCATTATTTTTTTTCTTCCCTTCTGAGGCAGATATTTTAAATACAGGTTTTTACTCTTCATCTTTCCTCCAAATCTCTTATTTTTTTTTCCTTTATATTTTCCACCTCTTGTCCCTTCCTGGTGTCTTCTCTAAGAATCCTTCCACCCGATTTTTTAGCTCACTAGTTTGTTCTTCAGTTGTGCTATATGGCTCTTGAATCTTTCTGTTGATTGTTTATTTCAATTAATATATTCCTATACCCAGTAACTCCTATTGGTTTCGCTCTAGAGCTGTTTATTCCTTTTTCATATTTCAAATATCTCTGTTTTTTTGAGAGTATTTAAGTTAGTTTTATTTTTTATTTTATTTTTTTTTAAGATTTTATTTATTTATTTGACAGAGAGAGATATAGCGAGAGAGGGAACACAAGCAGGGGGAGTGGGAGAGGGAGAAGCAGGCTTCCCACAGAGCAGGGAGCCCGATGCGGGGCTCGATCCCAGGACGCTGGGACCATGACCTGAGCCAAAGGCAGATGTTTAAGGACTAAGTCACCCAGGCGTCCATAAGCTAGTTTTAAATTCTTGTTCTATCTTGTCACTTTTTTCTAATTCAGCTGGTTTGGTTATTCCATTTGTTTTCCTTCTTTTACAATGCTTGTGATCATCTGATATCTATTTTCCCTCGTTGAGGAGTATAAGTATACCAGCTATGGAAAGCCTGGGGAAAAGCCTGTACCCTTCAGGGTGAGGGAAAGGGATAGAGTACAACATTTAGACTTCTGACCCCCATTACCACCAGGTGAATCTGACTCTTAGACCTCAGTGAATTTCTCTGTACCTACACTGCTGCTTTCTAAGAGTTGCCTTTGTAAATGTAATCTCTCACCAACAAACTGGTGTTTGGAGGGCAATGGGGGAAAAGATATTCAGAGTCTGAACTATCCTACTCCTTGCCAGGCCCAGCATCACCTCAGTGTTCACCACACCAGCACTTCTCACCAGCTCTGGTATGCTTCTGTTGTTTTTGCACATGACATTAGGGACACTGCACAGCATGCTCAACCCAAGGCAGTGTGGGGTATCTCCAACTGATTTCCAAGAATTATCACAAATCTCCCTCATGCATCAGTAATGCATAGGAGATAGGCTTTCTATTTTTTTTTAATGTCCATAACAAATAGGACAGCCAAGTTTTCTTTTTTTTTTTTTTTTTCCCAGCCTAACTTTAATCTGGTAATTTCTGAAAATCTTTCTTCAAATGTCAGAGTGAAGAGATGAAGAAGGGGAAGGAGGAGGGAGCAGTTTGCACCAGAATTTGTATTCAGAACAAGTACAGGGTAATTGTAATACAATATGAATGCTACAAAAAGGAAAGACAAGTTTCCTTTGACATCTCTGGCTACTCTTCTGAATTTCTGTTTGTTGATTCCTTTTTCTTTTCTCCATTTTTAAATGTCAGCTTCTCTCTTCTTACTCCACATTCTCTTCTAAGGTGGATTCAGTCACCATTTACTTTACTTACTTTCTATAATTTTTTTGACTTATAAATGTGTTTTCCAGCCCAGAGTAGTTATCTAAACTCCAACTCGTGTATACCACTGCCTGCTTAATTAACAACTTTGCTGAAACTCTCAACCAGGACCAGCTTCTTGGACATGTGACTTGTGCAGTCACAAGGCCCACATGCTTGGCTGAAGGTTCTGCTGTTCTCAACCTGAAATTTAAACAAGGGTCCCACAAATGATATAGCCAATCCTGGTCTCAAAGTAATGTTAAATGTTACATGCCCACATCATCTTTCTTCCTTAAACGTGTCCTTTCTAGTGTTCCCTGGCTCGATCAAGGGCAGCTTTTCACTCAGCAGCCCTTCCCAGAGCCAGGACTAATCTTTCTTGACCTTGCCTATTCCTCACACCACAGACCACCTATCTTCAAGGATTCTGAGCCTTAAGGATCTCTAGACATCAAATTCTTTCTAATCTGTTCACAAACAACCTACATCAAACGGCCATCTTTCCTTGTGTGTACTATGCAGTGACTCCATCTTCCCACCCATGCTTCCTTGCCCTACTTCTCTCCCATATTCAGGTCCAGAGATTACTGCTCTTCCAGCACCAAGAGGCTTACAATCAATGGAGAATTTGAAAAAAAAAAAAAAAGTAACTGCAAAATAAGATAGACTGAATACATGCTAAATCAATGATTCAATCCTGGGCTGTAGGATGCAAAAGGAAGACATCTTTAATTGTGACTGATGGGAGAGAGGGGTCAGGTAAGGGAAGATTTTCACCTCAACATTATAAGGTTGTAACACATGGATTCTAAAACATATTTTAAAAATTTGACTTAAGCATTTTTTCTCCTCAAAAAAATGCATGTCTAATCCAGATTTCTCATTGATAATTAATTTTGCAGACCTGATACCAATTGGTAATGTATTTCCTTCCTCCAGTCTTTCCCTCTATAATTCATCCTTACATTGTTAAAGAATTTTTCTTTCTAAAATGTAAATTATGCCACTGTCCTGCTGATATGCCCCCCAGTGAGTACATAATGAAGTCCATCCCCTTTAGAGTAGCATGTGTGGTTTCTCACCAGCTAATTTCAGCATTCTTTCTAGCTTCATTCCCAACTCCCTGTCCATCCCTCTGTGCACACTCTCCAACAACCATATGATCGAAGAATGCCCTGACCATTTTGGTGGGCCCACTCTCCTTGCGCTTTTCTCCAGCCTGAGTGTCCTTCATACCTTTGTCCATCTGCTAAGCACCTATTGTCTTTTAAATTCTTACTCTTTTTTTTTTTAAAGATTTTATTTATTTGTTTGAGAGAGAGAGAATGAGAGACAGAGAACATGAGAGGGAGGAGGATCAGAGGGAGAAGCAGACTCCCTGCCGAGCAGGGAGCCCGATGAGGGACTCGATCCCGGGACTCCAGGATCATGACCTGAGCCGAAGGCAGTCGCTTAACCAACTGAGCCACCCAGGCGCCCCTTAAATTCTTACTCTTATGCTGTACTTTTTCTGTGCATTTCTCGTTGCCATCCCTCAAGCTCTTCAACCTTCCCAAGAAATAAATCACCATTATTATATACATAGTGCTATTATAGTATTTACTATATTGTATGTATTGTCAGTTTCAAGATGCCCATTTTTTTTTTCATTTTAACATCTCTGAAAACAGAACATGTCTTATAATGGCAATAATATTATTATTTGGCATAATTTATTTCTTAGTGTCACATAAAATAATGGTGCATCTTACAATTGATGGCATCTTAGATTAGATGAAATATGGTAGTTCTTTATTATGAATCTCCCTCCCTTTCTAACTGTGAATGCCTTATGTACTGTAATACTCTAATTCACCTAAGGCATAATATATATGTATTCCATAAATAAAAAGTTGCCTAATTGAGTGGCGATACATGCACTTAAGCACAGAAGATAGAAGAAATATTAAAAGACAATAAAATTTTGACTGGTGAATTCTGAATAAAGTCTGTGGATTGTACCAATGTCAATTTCCTAGCTTTGATATCATACTATAATTATGAAGGATATTATCACTGGGGGAAATACAATTAAGGGTACATGAGATCCATCTGTAGTATATTTTTTTTTCTTCTTTTTCTCTTTTTTTTTTATTCTTATGTTAATCCCCATTTTACATCATTAGTTTTAGATGAAGTGTTCCATGATTCATTGTTTGTGCACAACACCCAGTGCTCCATGCAACCATCTGTAGTATATTTTGCAACTTCCTGTAAGTCCTGAATTATTTATAATCCAAAGCCTGTTGTTAGGAATAAATCCACAGAAATCCATTAAAAAGATTATGTGGTTTTGACACCATTGTAGTCTGAAATCCAAGTGACATGTAAATGCTTGATAACTAGTTGTTATTGTAATTTTACATATTATTGACTGGTCCTTGACCTATCAAAATTATCTCACTCATGTAACTAACTATTGGAATTTATGGGGTGCCTATTCAAGGCCTCTTGGTGTTAATAGACACTCCCTATGCTTTGATCCTATGACTGCTCTGTGCCACACACACACACAAAAGTCCTAACTTCACGTTTAATCAAAAAAGTGGTCTCAGTAGTCAAGATGCAGTCTATGTAATAGTTAAAATTTCAAATCTCACTTAGTGTTCAATTCCCCCCTCAACCACCCCCCAGTCCCGGCTGGGCCTGCTGCAGTAAACAAAGAGGGCTGTTGACTTCTTTTCTGTTTACTGAGCTTCTACAGCATCCTTTGCTCTTCTTTCTCCTCAAGATGCTTCTGGATTTTCTAGGTTGGTTGGTGAGGCAGCACAGGTATAAGTAGGAACAAAGTCTACTTGACTGACACCATGGCAAATAGGCAATAGATTCTTTTGGGATTGGAGAGTTTTTAGACCTGACACTCTATGGGCTTTGCAAACCTGACTCTCTTCCTCATAGGCACCTTTGTGTGTTCCCCACATGTGGGAGCTTGGGTGTGGGTGGGTGGCTGTCTTGGCAAGGGTCATGTCTTCCGCTAAATGCTGAATGTCCTTAGCCCTCGGTAGAGCCCATTTTCTCTCTCTGCTCTGCTGCCCTAGGTCACTAGCACAGCCTGTTGCATTTGAGCCCTCGTCAGGACCAGCACCAGACCCAAACATCAGGATCATCATTAAGCTCCTCAAGTACAAAGCCCTGCCTCCCACAAGACTGGAGAGAGGGGAAAAGAGGCCTTCCCTTGTTCCCTGTTGGGGTAGGAAAAGAGAGAAAATGCCTTACTGTTCCAACATTTTCCAAAGTGAGTAGCCTCTCTACTTTCCAACTTCAACACTCTCCTATGTTTGAGGTGGCTGTTTGTTGAGTCTTTAAAATCCATGGTCTACCAGCTGCTTTGCAAGTTCTGCACCATCTCACTTTACCTTTCATCCATGGTGTGAGGGCCCCAGCCAACATGGACGCAAGAACACTTCTGTGTTACAGCATCAATTTTTTCTATGGAAAAAGAGTATGAAACATTGGATATCAAGGAATCTTATTGTTAATAGCGATGTCTTTTCAAGACAAGTAATTTTTTTTGAATAATCAGGAATTTTTAAAAAGATAAAAATCTTTAAGTTTCCAAATCATGTCAGATACTTTAAGATACTTGATCATTTTAACATGTGTTTAAGAATATCTGTATTTCTGTCAAATGGAACATGAGAAGTGAGAAAATTTCAATTCTAAATTAAATAAAATTACACCAAATAGTATTAAAGACATATATATATATATATGAAAACAGAAGTTATTTTTCTACTTTAGCTAAAATTCCAGTTGAAGAACTTCTGTTGAAGAGAATATTTCTCAATAATGGCACTTCAGCAGTATTTTGACATTTGAGATGTAAACCCGAAACATAATTTTAAAACAAGTGAAATAAAATCTATGCACATTTGTGGGTGAGTTTTATATCTAATTCTACATAGGTAGTGAGGATTGTGTGTATATGAGTGTGTATGTGTATGTACACATTTATACATATACATGTATACACACAAGTATATACCTAAATATACTATGATCAGACCTTGCTTCTAAGGTATATTGAATTTTTAAGATACCTTTCTGAAGTGGCTTTGTGTAGTTTTGATGATCTTGTTTAATAAGGCATTTAAAAACAAAACAACAAATCTGAATAAAATATCCACTCTTTAAAGTCTAAGTCAAAGGCTATACACATGGAAGGCTGAAAAATAACCAGCTTTTAAATTCTGTCCTTTCAACAATACAACTGCACTTTCAAATGTGCTTTGTTGTTTTCTTTTAATTCACTAAAATTAATCTTATAGATGTAGATGCCAGATTTGCATTAATTAAAACTCTACTGTAGAAGCCAAGCTTAATTGCAATCAAATTTGCTTAATTATGCATGGCGAGAGATTCCCAAACGAGAAAGGTTTTAGTAAGGATTTTGGTTTTTTGCATTGACAAAATAAATTGAAATTGTCATTTTTTGTGTTTTATGTAACACTTGTAAATAATTTGTGGAGCACCTTAAGTCCTCTATGTAAAGCAATGTTATTGCTTAAGTAATTATAACAATCTGCATTTTTCATTGTTAATTGTGGGTGTCAGACTCATTAATTTTAATTTACAGACTGTAATGAAATTAAGAAAATTTTATGCTGATCTGCTGAAACTTGTCTTACAGGAAGTTGTTTAATACAACTAAAGTTTGAAAAAGTCAAGACTCATTTTGTATTTCAACCAATACAATCATTCCCCCACAGTTTTTCAGTAAAATCTGACTTCATTATAAAAGCAGATCAACTGTATTAACAATTTTGGTTTTTAAAAATCACTTGATATTTCAAGTACAGTAATAATTAAACTTCTATTTAAATTTAACTTAGAATTACACCTCTAGTTAAAGAAAATCTGCAAACATTAGAGTATAGTTTCAATTCTATCTCATTTGTTTTCTATGGGGAATTACGTTGTTGGGGGTGGGGGAGACAGACATAACCAAAATTTGCTTTAATCATTCTTAGATCAATGGTTTATCAGTGCACTATTTAACTTACATCTCAATGTGGATCACTCTAATTATTTTATCTCAGATATCTGTCATATATTCATAGCTTTAAAAACTACATCTGTAATCTAACTTGATTTTAAATGTGAATTTAAAACAAAGTAATTCATTTGGAGATTAGTAAGACATACATTTTAAATAAAGAAAGTTAATGACAAGGAAAAATGCTAAATCTTTTTGATTTCATGTTAAGATGTTACATTCTGCTCTTAAAGCCTGTTTAAACTTCAAGTGGTATAATTATTAATATAAAAATATAATGGAAACAGAAAGTATCTTTCATGCTTATTTAGTAGCAAGTCAACTCTTAGGGAAATTAGCTAAAGAGCCTTCACTTCAATTATTATTCATCCAATTAAAAATTCCAAAACAATTACTATAATTCTGCTTAAAGCCAAGCATGAAAGTTTTGTAGTCAAACATACTTAGAATTGTTGAATGTCTCAAGAAGAAAATGACAAAGCAAAGATTATTTCATAATTAAAGCTAACTTTTAATTACAGGTCCTTTTAAATCAAGTTATTCTGAAGGGGTGAAATAAATCATCAAAAGGGTCTTGGCAGTGCATCACTGCATGTACTACTCTACAACAAGGTATTGGTGGTGGGTCAAACTTTTCCCCGTTATTAACTTAATGGGAGACATACTAGAGATAAGGAATGCCTAGGCAAGATACCAAGTACAGCAATAGGTACCAAATACCTAAAGGAGTTTTCCCACGACTTATAAACAATGAGAAAATTGTGAGACAGTGAGAATTCAGAAGGGCACCTTTTCATCCAAGACTTTAGCTTGAGGACTCCTTTTGTATTTTGTTTACCCTGAGAAAAGTTTCAAAATCTGTTCATTTTTATTTCTTCACAAGGACATTTGCTCACTATTCCATTTTTTCCATTCTTAATTCCAACCCATTTTCACCAGCCTCTGGGGAACCCAGAAACTCTACTACCCCAAATAAATTTTTCCATGATTTCCTGTACATGTTTTTAGGACATCACAAAGGACTTCTTTATTGAGATTCAATCTCAAAAAATAAATAAATAAATAAGTAAAATAAGTAAGATTTAATATTCTATCACTTTTTCAAAGCACCAGTACAAGTACATACCAATACATTAACTGAATTTAACTCTCGTTTTCTGATGCTCCTTACTCTTCAGAATAATTTTTGTCTCCTAATTATGCTTTTGTCTCTATTCATGCTTAAATCTTCATTTTTAATTTGCTCTCTCATTAGGAAGTCATTTCTTTACTCTCTTGTCTCCCCTATTATTCCCTATTATTTCCTACGTGCTTTTTCCAGCCATATTGTCACCCTTCTGTCACTCTTTGTTGCCCACATCCTATATTCCGTTCTCTGTCCCATTTTATCCTGTCCTCTCTGCCCCTGGTTTCACCCAGAGATGCTATTATGGTGATTGATTTACACAGTGCAGAACATTCCATAGGTATCATATTGCTATACAACATACACATCCCATACAACAATAAATCTAAAAATAACTAGCAAAAGGAGACGTTTAAGTTGAGAGTTAAAGTGCTAACAGGGTCAACTGGTACAGTCATTGTGTGGATGGTGGTTTCACTACCTTGGAGACAAATGGGCAAGAGCCAATAGAGCTGGGCACTCATGATGAAATCAGTAATAAATCAGACACAGAGTATAAGCATGAATCAAATTACTATACTCAAATAAGAGCTAGGCACAGACTTGAAAGGAAAATATGTCATTTCCTTCCCTTTCCCACCATCTTACTTCTATCCATCTTTTGTCTCTTCTACTTGATGTCTGTCTTTCTCATTCCCACCCTTATTTTTAAGTTTCCCTTATTTTATAATTTTGAAAAGCAGCAAAATTCATATGCGAATCCTAAACTGCTTATGCTTCTTATTAAATGTAATTTGATGTGTTAAGACCAGATTTCAGTCCTCTCGAGAGTCAGATGTGTAATGATGAATAACATCTGTATATCTTAAAAAGTGAAAGCTCGTTCACAATTCAGAATTGAACAGACATAACATCCAAAGATAATTTGTAATCTTCACATGGACCCTAATAAGAGCACTCTATCACTTGCAGGGAGATGTCGCTTTTTTGTTCTTTTTTCTTCTGTTCCTAGACTCGCCTTATTTCAATTGTTCTTTCAGTCACTCAGTAACCACCCTCCACTCGGGTGTAGCCACAAGTGCCTTTGTGTTCAACCACTTGTGAGACATATTAAGCACGACCTCAAACAATGCAGTAGAAATATTGATTCGTGGGAAGCAATAGCACCGGACAGAATGAACTAGCTCTTCTCTTAAATGGGCCACTCATTTAAGGCCAAAACGCTGGTAGTTTCAGAGGAGAAGCAGCAAAACAATAAATAGACTTTGCCAACTTCTTAGCTTTTCCTTAAGTGCTTCAAGTTTTTCTTTTTATTATGGAAAAATTCAAACATATCAATAAGTGAAGAGAAGAGTAAAATGAATCTGTGTACCTATCACACGAATTTACCAATTGTTTCCTCTCTCCCAATCTCTCCTGCCACTATATGTGTGTGTGTGTGTGTGTGTATCACAGACATATTGTATAATCCATAAACCCCAGTGCACTTTCAACCAAGTATTATTGTCTCTTTGTTTAAAAAAGAGCCCTTTATCTTTCAAATATCAGTGAAAACTTACTAGAGTGGTGTGTCATTTCAACTGATAAAAAATATTTGTGTCTATTGTGAACAAAAATCTAACCTAGCCAGTGGGGATCTAGAGAGTTTAATTGCCCCTTAGAGACTTTTAACCAACACTCTTTTCAGTGCCCCCCCACCTTTAGAAGTATCTGGTGCCTCTCATTTTGAGTTCATTCAGCATTCTTGAGTGGAAATTAATTTGCATTTGTTGGTTTTCTCTCGTATAAAAGCACAGTTATCGTTTATCTAGAACTCTCATCTTCAAAATTTAGTTGGTATCACTTCTACTGTTTTATCATTTATATTTTCTTTTTTCTTATAGAATTATACTTACGTTATTCCTTTATTTTCAGTTTAGTTAATTTCAGGAATAAATAGGTATTAGCTAAACTTGTATGTCCCCACATTAATGTGTAAGATATTTTTACTTGGCCATTGATACTTAAATTGATGGCACATTCCACGTGACAATGGTGGGACTCTCACAAAGTCCTCCTTGGCAAAGAGGAGAGGTCAGGAAAATTACACTAGAGAATAGGCAGAAGGAACACATTGCTTATGCCTCTATCTGTTTCTTATTCTATATCTGACTTTTTTCTTTATATTAACAAAGACTTATTCCCAGAACTCTCTCTATATCTTGATTAATAATATATTTGCAATTGGCGCAGAAGTAGAGCAGAGAGGAATTTAGGTGTTACATGTACCCTATGCAGTTTCTTCCTTTTCTGGGAAAATGTCACTTACAAAACATACTGCCCTTTTACACTATTTATAATGAATATTTTTAAACAACATCTGTCTTGTGAACATGTAAAGTAGGAATCGTGTGTAGGTGATATGAAACCATCAGCTGCAGAACTCCGAGGGACGAAAACATGTTGACAGAGGAAGCTGAGAGTGACCTATGGCTACATCTAAAGCAGTTGGGACCACTGAGTGAGCCATAGAAATGATCTCTTATGTTTTGATCTAGTTGTGATCTAACTGATTTGTTTACATGTCATTAAAACAACCCTGAGTAACCTAAGATTTCTGAAGAGGGGAATTGAAGAATATCGGGTGGCCCACAGAAAGAAGGTGAGGCTGGAGAACTGGGCTTGACATTCTTAACATTTTGCTAAAAATCCTACTGTCTTGTTCTCCCCAAGAATGAACCCTCCCCTATGTAGTCTTTCTCCACTCCACCTGACCCTCTTCCATACTCCCAGAAGTACCCTGCACCCAAAACAGTTTGCTCATTCTCTTCACTATTGAAAATATGTGATTGTGAACAAGTGATGCTATGGAAGTAGTCTATACATCATTATATCACTCTTCACTGTGTTTCTTTTTTTAGCCAAAAAGGACAATATTCAAAATTTAAAAGAAAAAAATCCAAGCTGGGAATATGTCCCCCCCCCAAAAAAAAAACAAGTCAAGCATGACTTCCTTGAGACATGGGTGGAGCCAGTTGCAGGGGAAAATCAGGAATTTAGTTCTGAAAAAGTCAAGTTTGAGAATCTTTTTAGATGTTCAAGGATAGATGTTATAAAGGCAACTGGACTTGAGTGGAGAGTCCAAAGTCCAACCCCCATGTCATCCCAGAACTAACGGAAGAGGGCCAGGAGGAGAGAGGAAACCGAGAGCATGCAGAGTCCTGGAAAACAGGTGAAGAAAGGATTTCACTGAAGAGAAGCGATGGTTTTTGTTAAATGTTGATAGTAGGTCAAGTCAAAAGTGGACTAAAAAATTGACTGTTGAGATTGCACAGCACTGGTGATAAGAGTATTTGGGGTAGGGGTGAGGGCTGGAGAGGCTGATTGGAGGAGTTTGAGGGAGAATGAGAACAGAGGAATTGGAGACAGCAAATATAACCACACTTTTAAGGAGTTTCATACTAAAATGTTTCAGAAACACAGGAAGTATCTTGAAAAGAAAGAACCAAGAGAAGAGAACAAGCAACAGAAGGCATTTTAATATGGGAAAAATGATAGCACTTTCTTCTGCTGAAGGAAGAGGTCCAGGGGAAAGGGAGAAGCACTTGCCATGGAAAAGAGAGGGAGAATTTTTGCATCAAGGTTTTGGGTAGAAGACAGTAAACAAGTAAAGGGGGTGGTGTTTGCAGGAGAACGGAGACTCCATCCACAGGAACAGGAAGGCAAATGGAGCAAACAGATACAACAAGGAGGTGGGTACCATGGTGGGCTTTAGAGAAGTTCTGTTTGGGCTGATTCTGTTACCTCTGGAATAGGAAGCAGCAGCGGGAGTATTGAATAGAATTTCTTGGAGAGCAGTATGTTTAAAAGGAGATTATAAGTCTGTTACTATTGTAATGACAGAATCTGGGACATTTGGGAAGTGACTAAGGGAGGTGCAGAGGAAGAACAAGAGGAGAGTCAAAGAACGGATAGTGAAGCTTTACCTCCTCTTGCCAACTCTCCTTGGATTTCCTCCACCCCCACGCACCCCCACACCTCCACCTCCAGAAGGACACCTAATGCTAGAGCACCTCTTCACTTGGCAGGGATCTTAGCAGTTAGCTAATTCAATCATCTACCTTATTAGCATCCCCTCTCGAGGTGTTTAAACCCATTTTCTCTGACTAGAACACTATGCTCCTAGATCTTCGCATGGACCTCTCATCACTCAGATTTCACTTCTAATATCTTTTTCTCAAAGACCGCCGTAGACGACCTGCTGTAGTCCGAATATTCTAGTCCCCTCAAAACTGGAAACTTGTCTGATTATATCTCTAGGTCTCAGGGGGTTTTTTTATATGCAAAATTAGGAGACTGCAGTCTTTGATCTAATTCTAAGTAATCTTTATTCCTACTTTCAAACATTAGGATGGTTTATAATTATACGCATTCAATTTATAAATTATTTCAAGTCTTACACCCAGTATCTTCCTGGTTGCTCTCCTTTGGACACACCCTTATTGTGACTGAGCCCTGTCACCTGGTTCCCTGTCGTTTCTTAATCTTGGTGCTTGTATTCATTTCCTGTGGCTGCTGTAACACATTGTCACCAACTTGGTTGCTTAAAACAATAGAGACTTACTCTCTTAGAGCTGTACAAGTCAAGTCGTAAATCAGTAACACTGAGCCGGAATCAAGGTGTCCGCAGGGCTGTGCTTCTTCTAGAAAGGCTCTAGGGGAGAATCCGTCCCTTGCCCTTGGCTTGTGGCTGCAAATTTCCAATTTCTGCCTCTGTCTTCATATCGCTTTCCCCTCTTCTGTTCCAATCTTCCTCTTCCTCCTTCTTATAAGGATATATGTGATAACCTTTAGGGCCCAGCCTGATAATCCAGGATAATCTCCCCGCCTCAATAGCTTTCACTTAATCACATCTGCAAAGACCCTGTTGTATTATATATTACAAATTTTTCATTTTTGTATCTGGAATCATTTAAATATTTTAATACTCTGATTCAATGGTGTGCTGAAGCTGGCTCATATCAGCTCACGGAGTCAATTGTTAATTTTTCAGGAATTTTGCGAAGGGTTTTCCAACATTTATAATTAGAGAAGTTGTATCTAAAACAACGGTAATACATAACCAAAGCTCATCAGGTCCTAGTAATTGTACTAGATTTTGCTATTTCATTTCTCCTGAGGTTGTCCATCATGTCTCTATGATGGGAAGAGTATGTAATGGTGTGCTCTGACACATCCCTTTCAAACTCTGCATTTAGTGATTCATGTTAGTAGCTTGCAATTGAGCATGGTAGGCTATTTACACCACAGAAATCAGCATAGTTTACAGGGCTTTTTAAAAAAACTGTGATATACTCCTATAATTACTATAGAAGCTACATAAACTTTAAGCCTAAAACCAAACAAGACTTAAGAGGTTGTTTTCAGAGAAAAACATCCTTTTAGGTTTCAGGAGATACTTTATATATCTTCAGTAAAGATATTGTGGAATACCCATTTTCTCCTTTAAAAACTTTATGGGAACACTGATAGAAACGCTAAGCAACGTGAATTAGATGTAAGTCTGTTAGAACTAATTCACTGCTCAAGAAAAGAGATCAGCAGAAAATAAAGGGAGATAAAATTTAGTAAGCTAATAAGATGATTGAATTTTCTGCCAGGGTTAATTCATTTGTAATAATGAAGAGGATCTGGACCTACTGGAGGAGAAACAAGCTTTTACTATATAAGAAAGTGTTTACGTTACACGTATCTATTGCTGTGATTTCAATCTTCCTTTAAAAAAATCTAAAGCTTTCATAGGCTAATCATCTTCCTTATCTTCTTATTCTGCCTAATTAGTAATTATAAATTGCCTATTTTAAAACAGGATCTAGGACACAATGAGAATTTTTAAAAAGTTAAATCAAGCTGGGCTGAATGCCCAGAAAAATTAAAAATTTAGTTTAACACTCCTGGGATTTCTATGTATGTCCATGTGTCTATGATTGGGTTTATTAGACGTAACTAATTGAAAATAAAAGATAAAATACCTGGACATTAAACCTCAAATAATGTTAGTAAGTGATAAGAAAGCATTTTTTTAATCAGAGTTCAATGGACAGAAAAAAGGTCTATCAACTAACTTAATTCAAGTTTTCCTTGAAAGAAATTTAAGGTGCTCAACTTGCCTGCCAGTTTAAAATTAATACCTACAGACAGAAAGCTCACTCCCTAAATCCAGTACTAAGAAACACGCTTATTAATGGAGTCAGGGCTAGAAAAAGTTGTAAGGGAGAGAAAATAGGAGTTAAATCATGACCATAAAAAGACAAAGCAAAGTTTCTAGAAAATGGAGCAGAAAGAGAAAAAGAGAGTGGGGAACATACAGGATTTAGAATATGTTTTGTGGAATATTCTTAAGATGAGCACCACAGCAGGGTCACCCTGTCCTTTGAGTAGATTGACTAGCCACAATCCTCAGCTGTTTAAGTGGATAAGCTTCTTAAAGACTGGCTTTACTTTTTCAGAGTGCCTAGCAGAGTGCCCTATGGTCAGTGACACCCCATAATTTATCACCTAATTACTTACTATTTGTTCTGGAAAGTCAGAGGCTCTGCTTTGAGTCGATCAAACCAAAAGGGCCAAACCAGTGAGAATGCAGACCCTAGAATTATCCATGACCACCACAGCATATCTGTATTAGACACTTGCCAAGAGAAATTCTACTCAAAAGAGAATCAGCTGGAAGGGAAGAGACCCCTCAAATTGGCCGGAGATAAAAAGTGCTACAGATGTACATGAGAACTGTGCCATGTAGTATGCTAGTTGGAATATAGTTTTGTTTTTGTTTTTAATGCTCTCTTGACCTAGTTTTGAGGCCCTGGCTGGAGGCTGGTCAATTTCTCCTCTCGAGGTGCTGATTAAAACCACAGCCCACCCACTCCCAGCATGGGTCCCCTACACTCCAGCACCACTCTTCACCTTGCCAGGTACCAAACAACCAGGGAGAGCTCCTAGGCTCTGGAGCCTGTGAAATTATTCCAATTAGCCAATCCATAGGGAACCCCAAACCTAGATAACTCCACCCCACTTGCCACACATAAGCTGCCCTCAAAACAGTTGTCACATTTCAATAGAAAAGCATTAAGATAAAGGAAGTAACCTAATCAATGGCAATAACTACATCAGATATATTTTCAATCAATATTTTTACCGATATATTTTTACCAATAAGATGTATCAATCTATCTATATGTAAATAAACTAAGCCTCAACAACGAAAGTAATGAAGAAATAGCTCAGCGAACCACATCCTTGGACACCACCTCGCAGAGCTATTCTTCCCTCCTAGCCACCAGTCAGAAGAGAGCAGCTCCAGAAGGAAGAACTGATAAATTGCAAGAGGGATGTGGCTTATATAAAATTGCTCAGCACTCTTGTTGTGGCTGTAACTTCTGCATCCCATCTTTAATCTCCCAAAGCCCATCTTAATCTTCCAAGATTCTGAAGGTCAAAGAAGCATTTTGGTCTATTCTAGGAGCTAGAAGTAGGTAACTATTAGCAATGGGGAAGTAATCCCACCGTTATAATAATATATATATATTCCCTTAACTTCCCTGATGCTTAGTTCTTCATCTGTAAAACCTGAATAATGGTCTCTAGGTCATTAGAGTAATAGAGTTGACAAATGTACAGCATAAGTCTGGTTCTTGAAACAATAACTTTTAGCCCATGGTAGCTCTATGTCAAAACTAAAATTCTGCTACTAAATGTCACTTAATCAATCCTTCAAGTTAGCTTCCCACTTCTACTTTAGGCTCCTGGCTCTTACCCTACCAAATCCTTTTAACCTCATCAAGCAGTAAATAATCCACTCCAATGTCTCTTTCCTTCCGATTACTCACTCTGTGTATCTCTTCCCGGTGTGTTAAGGAAATACTGATTTCTACTGCTTCAAGGTCAGACTCCACTTCCTCACTTCCAAGGTTCCAGCTTCCTAGTTTCTTTCACCATGGATTTCCTCAACTACACATCTAGCCAGTTGATCCCAATCCCTGAAACATGCTTCTACTAACGGGAAAAACCCAGCTGCTGCCCTACAGTGCCCTGAACGGGCCATTCTTAGTCTCACTACTATGCTTTTTCCTGTTCTGAAACATTGTCCTGGAAGGTCCTTGAAAGAAGTCTTACTCAATTTCCAAGGCCAATTCAATTATATGGTTTCCATAAATTTTCTCTTATCTCTTCAAGATTATCTTTACTTGTCTTTACTTACTCCTGCCTTCTTTGCACTTGTGTTATGTTTTGTTGACACCATACAGTCTGGAAATGTATTTTATGCCCCAAGAAAATTATAAACATGATTAAGCAAAAAAATGATACCATTCATTTCTCTTGATGGCTTAGCACTTGGCACTAAAAGTGTTCATTAAAAATTTGATTGCCTGAAAATAACATGCCTAAAATGAAAACTGGCATTTATGGAAGATTTACTTTTTGTCCAGCACGTGCCCTTTATATGTAATCATCATTGCCCAAAAGAGTTATTTTGATGATTATGAATTATTGCCATTTACAGATGAGGAATCCATGGCTGTGAGACATTAAGCCATGTGCCCAGAGCTGCAACATCAGTGAACCCAGCAACTGCCATTTAGAGCCTGCTTTTCTCTCTTGAGTCCTCCTCCAAGTATACAGCAGTTGACCAGCTCCTTGGAAGAGTCCAAGTTCATTCACATCTCAGAATGCTTTCACTCTTGGTTCCTTCTTGAAAGGGTCTTCCTCCATATCATCACATCATTGTCTCATTCTCATGACTGAGTCCTCAATGCAATATTATCTCTTCAGAGACATATTTCCAGACCACCTGAGCCACAGTGGTGCCCAATTAGTCCCACCATATCATACTATGTAATCTTCTTCATAACACAAATGAAGGCCCCAAATTATCTGTTATTATCATTTTTTTGAGAGAGAGAGAGAGAGAGAGCATGAGTGGGGGGGTTTCTGGGAGCAGAGAGACAGAGGGAGAGACTCTCAAGCAGGCTCCACACTTAGTGCAGAAGAACCCCATGTGGGCCTCGATCTCAGGACCCTGAGATCATGACCTGAGCCAAAATCAAGAGTTGTACACTTAACCAACTGAGCCACTCAGGTGACCCTGCTATTATTTATTAGTTATAAACAAAACAAAAGCCCTGCCATTACAGAATTTTATATATTTCACTTAGACTACCCTGACAAAAGCTTGTTCTCTGTCTTTAAGATTTGCTTCTTAAAAATACAAACCTAGGGGGCGCCTGGGTGGCTCAGTCGTTAAGCGTCTGCCTTCGGCTCAGGTCATGATCCCAGAGTCCTGGGATGGAGCCCCGCATCGGGCTCCCTGCTCCGCGGGGAGCCTGTTTCTCCCTCTCCCCCTGCTTGTGATCCTGCTCTCACTGTGTCTCTCTCTGTCAAATAAATAAATAAAATCTTTAAAAAAAAAAAAATACAAACCTAGGTCGTAGAAATAGTTAATATCATCTACTTTTAACTTAAAAAATCTGTTATAACCTCTCTTTTGTTCTATTTGCCTTTTAATAATATTTTCCTCTTTGCATTCAACATAACAAAATTCTTTAAATTATAAAAATTATTATGATCCATATGAAATACTCTTTGCAGATAGAAAGTGATATAATATCGTGATTTCATGCAGTTCAGTCAAAAGGACTAGCTTTAGAGACCTGTAATCTCTAGACCCCAATTGCAGTTTTCTAGACCCCAGATTGCTGTCCTCTGAGTTATCAGACTTGGGGAAAAAATTACCCTCTATAATAGTTTACTTGTCTGAACAGACTAAAGTCGCTTTCTACACCACTCAAAATAAAAGTTATGTGCTAAAGAGAATTCTGGTTTACCTTTGCTACATTTTATGGAAGTATGTGTTGTGAAATAGTTAAACATTAGCTTGATTGTGTAGATAAAAAAGGGAAAACACTTTGAAATAGTCATGGTTAATGGCTTCTTTTTAAAAGCATAATCTAACTATAGGCACATACACACTGAGACACAGTGCATCCATCAACCTTAGAAAAAGGTTTCTGGTCTGAGTATTGACATGCAAGATAGTGGCAGAGCTCAAGATAATGGAGCAGCTTTATTCCTGGAGTGATGTTTTTAACTGGGACTTCATCGATGTGCGAGGTTTCCTGAGAGAAAATAACAGATCAAAAATAGTTGATTTCTCGGGTTCACAGGAGATTTTTTTTTTCCTTGACAAATTATGTGGAATTTTCCTATAGGTCACTAGATTTCACTATCTTCTGACAACTCTAAATTATTTGTGCAGATTATCCAATTTGTGGGTTATTTGTAGCATTCATTTTAATTTTTGACTTGTGTGTACCTAACAACTGACCCACTTCTGAATCAACCCCCTTTCCACCAACATGAACTCAGGAAATATCAGCTTAAGCAAATCCAAATCAAGAAGGCAAATCTTTCTAATTTAAAGGTTGTATAACCCACTCTAAAATATTTTGAAATTTTGTATAACATTAGATCATTTGTGACTCTATATTTCTTGACTAGAGCATGATTTACCATCTTTATTTTGAATGTTTTGATTCAAGATTCCAAATGTTTATCACCTTGAAAGAATTACATGTGCAGTTGAGATACAATTAGGAGAAGTATCACAGGGTAAGTTTAATACTGTATGGTTTAGATTATAGTCATGTTTACGGATATAAAATAGTAAACTTCTCTACTCATCAATTTTATACAGATCAGAACTAAAGTCCTTAATAAAAGCACCGGAACATGAATGATATTGCCAAGAACTACACTGAAGAAGTAAAACAAGGTCTAAAGAAATAAAAAAGAAACCTAAGACTGATTAAAGCATAGTTCATTGAAGTTCATTGATTAAACCACAGTTCATAACAAATGAGAGGGATTCTTTTCAATTCATAGAATACTTTCAAATTTAGGTACTCCTGGAGCTTGTTCTCAATCTAGGTTTTTATGTCTTTGGATTTTAAAAGCCTGGTACTATCAGGTTTTTCTTGCTCAGCCAGAAGCTTCTCTGAATATTTTCCCAAGGAGGATTCTTTATAAGTTGAATGTCTTAAAAGCCCCCTCAGAGACAAGGCCTGGTACCTGAGACAGAGAAAAATGTGTGGAACTTCTTGCAGGAAACAAGAAGGGAAATGCATTTGTAATAGAACTTGATGTTTCATGGGGGCAGGGTAGTGGCAAAGCTAGAAAGACCTGGAGGAAATAAACAAGCTCTGTGGAGCGGTGTGCTATGTTATACATTGTTATGGGCTGAATTAGGCCCCTGTCCCCAAATTCATGTTGAACTCCTAAACTCTAGTACATAAGAATGTGCCCTTATTTAGAGGTAGGGTCTTCACAGGAAAAATCAACCTAAACTGAGGTTATTAGGGTGGGCCTTCATCCAATGTTAATGGCATCCTTATACAACTGCAAGGGAATCATTTCTGGGGAATGTAAAGAGCTCCTGAATTCTGTACATTTATGAGCGTGTAATAAAGAAAATTCAAATTGACAGCAGACACTTGAGGTATTCTACTTTCTCTTTACTTCATATTGTACCATGAAGAGAAGTGCATGATGGGAAGCAAAATATGTAGCCTCTTCTAACCTCCCTCTTCTTCCTTTCCACACCTTCATTTCCCTTTCTAAGTTTCTCTACTTCTGTACCACCGTGTAGTAGAATGAATCTGAACCGTAAAATTAGTCAGATGAGTATTTAAATGCCAGCTCTGCCACCTATAAGTTACTTAAATTCTCTGAGCCACAGTTTCATGATGTAAACCAGTATAAAACTTGCTTAGGGGTGCCGGGTGGCTCAGTTGGTAGAGTGTGCAAATTTTGATCTTGGGGTTGTGGGTTTGAGGCCCACATTAGGGACAGAGATTACTTAAAAATAAAATCTTAAAAAAATATGTTTATATATAAAAAGTCTCCATCAGGGTGCATGGGTGGCCCAGTCAGTTAAGCGTCTGCCTTTGGCTCAGGTCACATAAATAAATAAAATCTTTGTTTTAAAAAAGTCTCCATAATTAAATAAGAGGAATAGGAAAACAGGCTAAAGGACACTACAAGGAAGCAACCAGCCAAATGCAAACTGTGGGATATTCTACAGGGTAAATGGCCAGGTTTCCTTTACAAATAAATGGCATAAAAAAGGACAAAGTGACACTTAAAGGTTAAAAAGAGACAGAGACAGAGAGACATATCAACCAGATGCTGTGTATGCAACTTCTTTGGATCCTGATTTAAACAAACCAACAAAAAACAGATTTCTTTTTCGGGTGAATTGGGGAAATCTAAATACAAATGGGTATTTGGTAATGTTAGCAACTTATTATTTGGGTGTTTGGGCATGTAATTGCTATGGTCTGAATGTGTCTTTCCAAAATTCATATATTGAAATCCTAACGCCCAAAGTAATGATACTGAAAGGTGGAGCCTTTGGGAGGTGACTATGTTATAAGGATGGAGCCCCTCTGAATGGGATTAGTACCCTTTATAAAAGAGGCTCAAGAGAGACCACTCACTCTCCTTCCATTATGTAAGAAACAGTCTTCTAAAGAATTCTCAGGGGAAAAAAAATTTAAAATAATTGGAAATTAATTCCAGTGATAATAGTGCCTATAAAAATATGGATGTGGCTAACAAAGTACTCACCAGAGGAAAATTCAAAATCTTAAGTATTTCTATTATTAAATTAAAAAGAATGAAAATAAATGAATTACACAATAAAATCAGGAAACTAGGAAACAAAAAAGAAGCAAAAGAAAGGACATGTGACTTCATAAGAATAAAAGCATGAAATAATTGGAGCATAGAAAAATAACAATGTTTTAAATAAAAACAAGATTTGGTTCTTTGAAAATATGAATTAATTAGAAAACTCTCTGGTAAGACTAAAAAAATAACATATGTAAAACATTAAGTACAACATTGGAGTTATTATCATTTATACAAATATTTTAAAGATTATAAGCAAAAACTTTAGACAATTTTTTGCTAAATTATGAAATTTTGTGAAAATAGCTGACCAAAACTGGCTCAAAATGCTATCAGATCCATTGAATGTGAGAAATTAGAATAGTTATCAAAGAATCACCCCTCAAAATGGCTTTGGGCTCTTGTATTTTTAAAAAAATAAGTTCTATTGATAACCCATTCAAGGGACAAATCATTCTTACCTGTATATAAAAAGATACTTTAAAAACATACGAAAGCAAAGAAAATATCACAACCCATTTTTCAACAGATTACCCAATGAAGAAAGTATCAGGGAAATAAAATGGTAGAACAAACTCATTTAGGAATACAAATATAAAATATCCTTTAAAAAAATTAACAAATAGAATCGAGCAATATTTTAAAAGTTTAGCATCCTGTGACCAAGTGAGGATTATTTCCAGAATGCAAAGATGGTTTGATCTTAAGAAGTCTAGCAATAGAATTCATCAGATTAATGTGCCCATGGATAAAACTGATATGATCATCTCAATAGATGCACACAACTCTACATGATTTAATAAATTTAATAAAATTCTACAAAATTTCAGAATAAAAAGTCTTAGTAAAATAAGATTATTTTACAGTTTAGTTTATAGTAAAAATTATTTTACAGATTAGTTTACAGTAAAATAAGATTATTTACAGTGTCTTACCATAATGGAACTGAATAATCGATTGATAACTAAATGTGAAAATCTATCACAAACCAACATCCAGGATTCTGTTGAATGGTAGGCAGTAGTCATTCCTATTAGAACCAGAATAATACAAGGATGCTTGCTAACATTCTTTTGGAAGTACCAGCAGTGAATCGTTAAGCAGAGGGGAAAATTATGAATATTAGAGATGAGGTAGCAAAACTATCATTACGATTGTCTACCTGGACAACACAAAAGGAAACAGATGAAATTTGACTACAACTCTTAGGAAAGTTCACAAATATGACTAGTTACAAAATTAACATACACAACTCAATTCCTTTCCTAGATAATAACCTTGGAGCTTCTGGAAATGGAAAATGATTCTATTCACAATAAAGCCAAAATATAAAATGACTAGGGGAAAATATTTAAGATACATGGTATTTTTATGAAAAAAAAAGTTACAAAATCCACTAAGGAATATAAGGGAAGATGTGAATACATTGAGACACCATGTATCTGATATAAAGCCTCAATACTGGAGAGATTTCAGGTTTTTCAAAATTAATGTATAAATGTAACCAAATCATGTGTGATTTAACATAATAGTTAAATGCACAGACTTTGGTGACAGATTCCCAGTTAGAGTTAGAATCCCAGATCCACCTCTACTAGGAGATATTGGGCAAGTTACTTAACCTCTCTGACATTGTTTATTCAGCTTTAAAATAGTCATAAAGGAATATCTATCTATCTTGAAGGATTGCTGTGGAGATTAAATAAAACAATACATGTAATATCTTTAGCATGTGTCTCTACTCTAGAGATTAATAATGTTGGATATTGTAATTATTATTACTTCACTCTGGCCAAGGGGTCTTACACATTTTCTGTAAAGGGTAAGTAATAAATATTTCAGTCTTTCAGGCTACATAGTTCCTTATTTATATTATTCTTTGTTGATTTGTTTACTGCCCTTTAAAAATATAAAAAATAATCCTTAACAAAGTCTGTTTAAAAAAACAGACAATGGGGGGGCACCTGGGTGGCTCAGTTGGTTGAGCATCCACCTCTTGGTTTCAGCTCAGGTCATGACCTTAGGGTGGTGAGATCCAGCTCTGTGTTGGGCTCCACACTCAGCAGGGAGTCTGCCTGAGATTCTCTCTCCCTCTGCCCTTCCCCCCACCTCTCTTTCTCTCTCTCCTTCTCTCTGTCTATCTTTCTCAAATAAATAAACAAAACCTTTAAAATATTTGCTTAAAAAAATAAAGGACCATGGACTAGATTTGGCATGTGGGCTATTGTTTACTGAGCCATGTTCTAAACAAGCAAAACAAATTTGATCTCACTGATAATTAGAGAAATGCAAATTAAGTGAAAGTTATCAAGTGGGTAAAGATTTTTTTTAATACCCAGTGTTTATGAAAATATGAGAAAATGGGCACTCAGACACACTGCTGATAAATTTATGACTGGTGGAAATTTGATGCATCCAAAGACTTAAAGTATGTATTTTCTTTCACCAAGAAATTCTATTTCTAGAAACATTTCCTAAAGAAATAATTGGAGACATTCTCATATATTTGAATAAGGGTATTTAACATAGGGATGGTTATAACATTGAAAAATCAGTAACTACTTAAATATCTAACCATAGAGGATGGATTAGATAAAATACAGAGCCTCCATACCATGGAATAATATGCAAGTATTAAAAATAATGTTGAAGCATATAGTGCCTTTTTCGAAAAACAGAAGACTGAAATAGTGCCATCAATAACTAATCCAAGGGAGCTGGTAGAAAAGCCAGTTAAATAACTCTGCATTTAGAAAACACCACCCTGGGATGACTCTGGGTCTCTCTATAAAAGGCTGGGCATCACCTTCAGTGGCTACCACAGAAGAAAGCAAACAAATAAAACCAAACAAAAAAAAACAGACACAAAGCACAATAGTGGCCATGTACCAGAACCAAATTCCTTCATTTTTTTAGGCACTGTGCTTCTTAAAACTCTTTTGTCAATGTGGAGATCAAATATAACTTTCTTTTTTTTTTTTTTTTTAGATTCTCTTAAAGACTTAATACTCTATTTAAGGCCAGTGAAAAACACAAGGAATTCATGGCATAGCATTATCCTTTTCAGGAAGACTCCTTCAGTTGTCCAATTTCTTTATACACAATGGATGCCCAGAACTTTGGGTTTGGGTGAGATTGCTCCAAGACTGGAAAAACCATGAGGTAAGCACAATTTGCCACCTATTATAGTAATCTCACTGACAGTTAGGCAGGACTTCTGCAGACTACATCCATTTCCTAACCCCAGTTACTCAGAGTCCTGCACTATCAGAACCAGCAATATATTTTATTGTCTAGGGAATCCATGCCACTGCAAACATGGTACTTTTCCAAGGTAACTGGTTAGATTTTAAACTTGGCTTCCAGCGACGAGGGATGCACTTGAAGGAACACCTCTGTTTAGTAGTTGGACTTGAGGCACCTTGGCAGGCTGCTCGGGTAGGTTAACAAAAAAAGCCTTTAATGTGGGATGCCTACATGGAAGTCTTCATTGTAGAGAAATCTACATTCAGGTATAATAGGTGAAGTTAATAGCATTGAAAGATCTTATAAAAATTTATATCTTAATAGGCCCCTCTGCAACCTGTACCTTGCCCTGAATAAGGAGATAAAATCACGACTGAAATTTCCCATCTACATTGCCTGTGATAATTTACAGCTGCTTCATCATGTCTTTTTTTTTTAAGGTCCTAGCATTTGCCAATTTTGTTTTCAGTTTTCTTTTCAGAGAGTTCCCTACATCCTTCCCCTTTCCTGCCTTCTCGTCCCCCAAGTCCCACTCCAGCCAGTTCCTCCTCAACCAAGGAGAAAACAGACACATCCAGGCCCCTAGGGATTTTTTTTTTTAATTCATCTATCTAACACAGTGAATGCACTAGAGGTTAATTAGATGACCACATTTTACGATTCAAAAGAATAAGAATCTCAGAGGAATAAGAATTGTAAGGACGAAGGGGGTGGAGAAAATCAGGCAAGATGATGGTAAGGAAAAAGGAAAGGGAAAAAAAATGCAAAATGAGCAAACAGAAGTGGTAAAGCTACAAGACCTTTGGTATGATTCTTTGATGAGCAATTGTATGCATGACCTTCAGAGGAAACTTACCTATTTCACGATTTGTTGACAGGCTGGTGTGTGACATTTTGACTAAAGGACCTAGTTACATTGTGAAGAGAAAAAAGTACCCTTTAGGTAAGGAATATAAACAAATGTCTTCAACTCAGACATTTTTGAAAGAGCTCAAGAGACTCCTGCTAAAGTGCATGCGGATGACATCCTGTAGCTGCTTTGAAAAAGAAAGATATTTTAGAACCTATGAGCTCACTGCTAAATCATTTTTCTCAGATTTAAGTAGAAAAATATAGTGGATATAATTTGATCATTTAATATAAGAATTAGAAAAAGGCAGCTACTCTAAAGGAAGAGAATGGGAAATTCTCTTTTGGGAACCAAAAAAGGCAAGAGGAGTTATGAATGGAATTTGTAAATTTCAACCTGGTTTTTAAATATATAGAAATACCCTTAAAATTTCTAATTCAGAATAGAGATAACAAAGGGAGGTTGATATTTCTACTCATCACTACCATGAAGGACATTTGGAATGTTCCTGCTTCAAAGGTACTGTTTAAGAAAAATTATAATATTTGACAGAGATTGAAATCTCTAAGGAGAAAGTTATGAAACATCTTGAGAAAATTCAAGCTCACTAGAACAGCAGGAGTGGATGACATTTAGCAATTAACTCCAAGGAAATAAAGAAATGTGCAATAGCAAAAATGCTGATAGGTTTTGCAAAAAACAAAGTAATCTATTTTGGCCTTCAACACCTGTTAAAAGTTCCTTTAAAGTCACTAACTAACAATCAGCTGAAAATTCCTTTCTATCATCATGTGCTTCCTATGGGGGAAAAAAGAGAGAGAGAGAGAAAAGGGTAAGCTTCACACTTTACAGAAATTTGTAGATTTTTAATAAATGATCCTAGAGAAGGCTTTTTAGGCCTGGCTTTCAGCTTCTTCTTCAAGGGGAATGCACTTGCTGCATAATTCTATCCAGCACATAAACCTTCCCTTGAATCATCAGGTCCAGCAAGATGAACATCCTGGACATTTATGAATGAGATGCTCTAATGGGCATCTCAAATTCTCTTGCTAAATATTTTATCTTATATAAAAGGAAATTCATTAAAAGTATGTTAGGCATTCTTTTATTAGAATAATGTTGGATAGTGATATCAAAGAAGAGCTATACTTTAAATGATTTAAATTCTTTATTGCTCTTTACAAGCCAAAAGTCATTATCAACTAGCTAAGGGTTCCATTTAATCACAAGTAAATATAGTAAGGCAATCACAAGCATCAAAGAAAAAGCAAGCTTCAAACGAAGCCCACAAAAAGTTTCTGATTGTGAAAAGTGAATATACTCCAAAGAAGCTTTTTAACTTATCTTGACAAAAACCATTCCATTGCTGGGGTTAAAAAGATTTCCACATGTGTCTTTGTGAATATTGCTGACAGGGTTAATTATGGATTTTAATATCAAAGGTATAGTTGTTTTCTATATATGAATAAAAGTATATATTTACATTTATAATCAATGTAAGTTAACTATTATTTTCTTCTATGGTAGACTAACAAAGGTATGGCGTTGTACCAAGATTGAATTAAGAAGAGTAAATCGGGGTGCCTGGGTGGCTCAGTTGGTTAAACGACTGCCTTCGGCTCAGGTCATGATCCTGGAGTCCCGGGATCGAGTCCCGCATCGGGCTCCCTGCTCGGCAGGGAGTCTGCTTCTCCCTCTGACCCTCCTCCCTCTCATGCTCTCTGTCTCTCATTCTCTCTCTCTCAAATAAATAAATAAAATCTTTAAAAAAAAAAAAAAGAAGAGTAAATCATGAGCTTTTGTAAGATGTGACCAAAACTAAAAAGATCATGATCATTTTCATAAAGCATCTGTATCAGATCATTCCCTTCTATGCTGAACCCACCGATGCAAAATGCCAATTCTCCATTCTCCACCTAGCTACCCTTCAAAACAATCTCAAGTTCACTCTCCAATTCACACTGATCTCTCCTTTCTCTGAAGCCAAGGCACTTAAAATTTATAGCACTCATTTAGTAATTAATCATGTAATGACCTGTGATATTTCTTTAATTGATATTATTTAATCTCTCTCTCTCTCTTCTCCCCCTTCCTCTACCCGCTGTGTCTTTTTTTCTCTCTCACTCACTTTCTGAAAACTATGTTTTCAGTTTTTATGGGAGCAAGTATGTGGTAAACTGCCACATTACGACACATTAATTCATGGCACACAACACTGTGTCTTACATTCTGTAAGTGCTCAAAAAAAGTTTGTTGATTTAAAAAGTGAGTCTAAAAACTTAACCTTATACTGGAGGCCTAGCAGGTATCTGCAAAGACTTGATTAAATTGATGAGCTATGATTTGAAGGATGAGACATGATGGGTAGCTAGGCAGTAGGATGTCTCGAGGTTTAGCAATCTTTCAGAGATGTTGTGCCAAATCTGCATTCACCCACTCCTTCCCAAGGTCAGATGCATGTCAATGCCTTTGGGAGAAGGAAGCATGGCAGAGTTTCACAGATCATTTACCAATCTGCCCCAACAGAGGCCACCGTAGTATGAAACAGCTTTGAGTCTCTTAGCAGAGGAATGCCAAGACCAAAAAAACAAAAGCTTTGCAGGACTTAGACACCTAGAGTCACCATAGAGGGAGAAAAGGGAACATTAAGAGGTTTCTTCCTCTATCTCCATGCTCCTTTCAACATCTGAGCACTCTAAAATCCCGAGTCTTAATTATCAGCCAAAAAAAAGCATACGGTTTTCATTTACAAACAAGGGAGAGGAAAACAAGATATAGGGGAATGAAGAGAGATTCTGAGAGAAATTTGGTATCCAACAGACTTCCTTCTTACAATTTACTTGTGACATCAAAACATCTCAATACCATCTCAGACATGAAAAACAAAAGGCGTTAAAGAGTTTGCACCAAAAAATATCAAATTGAATGAAGAGAAACAGGACTGACTGGCAGTGAAAGCTAAAACCTTCCCTCAAAATTTAGTTCAAGGAGCTTCAGCTAAGCTCTAGAAATGGAAAACCTCACTTAAAGATTTACTGGCTATTTAGGGGCGCCTGGGTGGCTCAGTGGGTTAAGTGTCTGCCTTTGGCTCAGGTCATGATCTTAGGGTCCTGGAGTGGAGCCCCGTGTCCCGCTCCCTGATCTGCAGGGCGTCTGCTTCTTCCTCTGCCCCTCTCCCCACTTGTGCATGCGCCCTCTCTCTCTCTCAAATAAATAAATAAAATCTTTAAAAAAAAAAAAGTCTTACTGGCTATTTAATCACTAATGGTACCTCATCGAATCTAAGAACACAGTATGGTATCAGATTCTCCATGTTCACCTTCCAGAACGCAAACTGGATTCTGATAGTCTTGAATCAAATGTTTGTTAAGTTTTAATAAAACTTAAAACCATTGGAAACCACTCTAGTTTTCTGAGGAGGAAAGAAAAGAATCAAAACCATAATTTTGTAACAAGAATAATTGAATGTAGGGATATATAAAATTATATATAATTGTATAACTTTGTTCATGACTTCTCTGAAAACAAAAAAATGCACTTACCAAATTATTTAACATACAGTTTCAAGGCATTCAAAGTTGACAAGTATGAAACCCATAAGAGCCAATAAACTTCAGATTAAAAATTCTTTTTGCAGTTGGAAAGGCCAGCTACATGGAGGCTAGTGGGAAAGCCATGGGAGTTCTCTGACTTATGGTATCTTTCCCATAGCAAAGATTGGCTGTGATAGTGTAGTTGTTAGAAATGCTATAGATGTAGTAATTTTACTTTGACTGAATATAGGTATGATAGGCAGAATAATGCCCCCACCCCAAATCCCTGGAAACTATGTATATGTTATCTCACCTGGCAATGGAGAATTAGGGTTGTAGATGGAAATGAAGTTGCTAATCAGATGACCTTGAGATGGGGAGATTATCTTAAATTGTCCAGGTAATCACAAATGTTTTTATAAGCGAAAGAGGGATGGGGCACCTGGGTGGCTCAGTCGGTTAAGCGTCTGACTCTTGACTTCGGCTCAGATCATGATCTCACGGTTGTGGGATCAAACCCCACATGGGGCTCCTTGCTCAGCGTGGAGTCTGCTTCAGATTCTCTCTCCCTCTCCCTCTCTTTCTGCCTCTCCCCCACCCCTTCTCTGCTCATGTGTGCACTCTCTTTCTCTCTCAAATAAATAATTAAATCTTTAAAGAAAAAAAGACATAAATGGAAGAGGGAGACAGGAGAGTCCGTGTCACGGTGATGTAGTGTGAGAAAGACCCAACCAGCCATTGCTGGCTTTGAACATGGAAAAAGGACACAATCTGAGGAATACAGGTGGGCTCTAGAAGCTGGAGAAGGTAAGGAAGCAGATTCTCCAGTAGAGCCTCCAGAAGGAACACGGTCCTGCCAACATCTTCATTTTAGCCCAGTGAGGACCCATTTTGGACTTCTGCCCTCTAGAACTATAAGATAAATAATTTGTATTGTTTTAAGCCAATATGTTTGTGGCAAACTGTTACAGCAGCCATAGGAAATGAACACAACAGGCAAGAGTAGGAATTCTCCTTTGGCTGCCAGCCTGGGAAGCCAGAGACATTGGTCTGGGAGTCTTTTCTAGGGAGGTTTCAAAGCAAGCAGAGCAGATCAACATTCCAGAACTCTAAGAGGATTTGATCTGAAACCTGCTCATTAGAAAGGGAAAGTTAAATATAAGTAAGTAAGTAAATAAATAAATAAATAAATCCAAGATAAATCGATAGCACACTTCAATAAGCACTTATTAAACACCTGCAGCCTGTGATTCAAGGTAAAGTGCACAAGATCAATGTAGGTGGGAAAGTCCCTCCCTGAGCACCAGGGAGGAGGCCTGGCTGGAAAGCTGCTTTTTGATGGCAGGACAGAAAAGGCAAAGATAAAAATCAAGATGACAATTTTCCCCTTTTAGCTACTCTCTTCCACAAGTCTGTCCAGCGGCTGATCTCTCACCAGAGGCAAGATGCTTGAGTACAGGTATGGCTGTCGTGAGAATCAGGGCACCTTCCCTGACAAAAGAATGTATTTCCCATAAACTGGATAGAAATCCTAGAAGTGGTTTTTCTGCATTACTCAGTTTGTTTTCCTCACACATCAGTCTCCTCTGTATCTCTCCTTTATCTTTGCAAAACTCAATTTGACATTGGTACTTACATTGGTAGGTTCTAATAAGCAAGCAAAAACATAATTCTTTCCCCCAAATCCATAGACAAACATTAAGTGTCAAGGACAGATTTTTTTTTTCCCTATAAGTTTTGAGGACCACCTACAACAGCCATGACAGCTGTGCTAATCGAAAAAGCAAACGAGGCCACAAAGGACTGTTCTTTGACCATGTAATCAATTTTCCACTCAATGCATTGTTCATTCTTGGAGACTTTAATGCCAGAATTGATTTTAACAGCCATTATAGAAATACTTAAGTCAAAGGGCTTGCAACCTTTTTTAGCATGACCAATGGAATTTTTTAAAAAGATATGTGAATAAATCATTGAGTATGATTCATATGCTTTTTTAAAAAGGTTCTTTGAGTCACTGTCCAGACACATTCTTTACAAGTAGTCAAGTGGACTAAAATCCCATACTGAGAAATAGCATTAGCTCAGTTTATGCTTATAAAATTTTGTTTGAAACATTTGTATACCATTTTCAGCAGCTCCCAGAAAATCCAATAGGTAATCAGTTAGCATATAATAGACGATCACTATTCAACATGAAATCTGAGGAAGAAGTTGTGTAAGCAGTCTTAGTGACAAAATATGACCTTATTTGTGTGCAGGGCAGACAAACCTCAGGAATGAGGAGAGATAATAAGGAAATAAGTAATTGCTGCTCAAGGTGACCATGTTGGGAGCTCTTCCACATGAAAGAAAATGTTGAAAGAATTAACTAAGTGACTTCATGTATTTTTCAAACATCCAAAGAGCAAGATAAACTAACTAAAATCTCTTGTTTATTCACATCTCCTCTGATAAGAGTTACTTAAGGCATTCCATGGCTAGAAATGGAAATGTACATAAAATGAAATCTGCACCATAATTAATGTAAAGAACAAGCAATCTATTGGAAAAGGGTGCAGATTTATAGATATTGTACATGCGGGAGCTTTTTATAACTGATAGTAGAGCTTTTCATTTGTACTCTCACGGTAGACACATTTCTGATAAATTAGTGAGCATTTAAATAATCAAAAACAGGATTACCCAATAACAGATTGTTTTGTCTAGAATTTTACAATTATGTTGAGTTTATATTTGGCTGAAATGGCATAGAATTTAAATCACATTATTGGAATATTGATAGCTAACTCTCATGATCAGGACCCATCTATCTTACTATCTTACAGACAGGCACCAGCTTCCACGAGAATTTTGATCCTCCACCATGCAATATATCACGGTTCAAACATTGTCATCAAAGGGTGCACGCTTGGAGTTGGTTTAGCACACGGTTACTGTTCATGGAGTGAACAGTGTGGTTATTAGCCCAAGCAGGCATTCATCAGAGTTCTCAGCACCACACCCGTTCTTAAGTAGATGTCCTTATATGTGATTGGGTGCCCAAGTGACACAGGCATGACATCCACGTTAGCAATCAGCATTTATCTGGAGTTCTGCATGCACCATAAAGCAGAGTTTTATTCCATTTTTGGTTTCAACTAGGAACAAAGAAGGTGGACAAAGGATGATGTCTTTTCTCATCTTTGTTCAATGTCAACGTTGAGCATCACTCATTTATCTTTCAGCTGAATGTGCCTTCTTTCTAGGGTTCCTATTCAGTAAAAACAAGAACAAAAACAGATATCCGGTGTAAAATAATTTCCGTTTCATTCCAACAAAATTTAGAGCTAAACTCCCTAAAAATGTTCATTCTTAACATGTGCATAATCCCATGAGGGGGGAAACAGTGTATTTATTGATTTAATGGTCAATAAAAACTCACAGGTTGAATGCACTATGAACTTGCATCTGATATTGTGAAAGTTACTGATATTAAAAGTGCATTAAAAGTCATTTATAGAAGATATTGAATGAAAATTTCAGGGAAGGAAGAGTTTGAATTATTTTCTCTTTGAAGATCAAGAGAATAAGTCAGCTTGACTGATAATATTAGATGATTTAGAGTCATGAAAAAGATCTATTAGACCATGCATTAAAAATGGCATCACACCCCCCCACCCCCCCACCCCCAGGGCCCTGACTGACACAGGAAGCAATCTCAAACTGAAAACTTTCCTTACTCTTCAGGGAATTTACTTAGTCATTTGTAGTCTTATCCCTGACTGTAGAAACAAAACACATTTAGAAGCTGCCGGTCTCCATTTGGGACAAAGCATGTTTTTCTCATACAATATTCCCTTTGTACACTGATGGTCGTTTCACCCTTAGGGGCAAAGTGTACTTTTGACTTAATCTACAGAATACTAATATAGGTTCAGCCATGTAACTATTAAAACATTTCGGGTGCCAGGGTGGCTCAGATGGTTAAGCGTCTGCCCTCGGCTCAGGTCATGATCCCAGGGTCCTGGGATCGAGTCCTGCATCAGGCTCCCTGCTAGGCGGGGAGCCTACTTCTCCCTCCGCCTCTGCCTCTCTCTCGCTCTCTCTCTGACTCTCATGAATAAATAAATAAAACATTAAAAAAAACACATTTCTAAACTTTTTAGTAATTCAATCAAGTATCCAAATGGCTAGAATGCACATTTCTGCATTGGATGGTCATATTTTGGATGGAATGGGTTATGTGCTCTTCTTCTCATGTCACCTTAAAAACGCTTTGTGTACACTGACCTATATTTTATGAGCTCCAATAAATACTAGAAATTTTAAGTTTACAGATGTGGGGAATATTCAAGACAGTTATCAACAGGGTACTCAAAAAATCTTTGTCAGCCAGATGATGAGCAATTGAATGCCTTGTTTCTAAATGAGAAAATACAAACATCAATGATGTATAAACTTCATCTTTTCTATAAGTAGGTCAATACCCAACTTCTCTCCGACAAGCTTGCCTGTATTAGTGTTCCATGCATGCATAAGGACAAATAATAGTACAAGACTTGAGCTACTGTTAGGAAATAGAGCACAATTAAAGATATAAAGGCAATACCCTTAATTTAGACCTCAAGTTGACTCTATACTTCTTACCCTTTAGTAGACAAATTCCTACAGATAAGATTACTCCATTGACACACCTAACCTCCATTGGTTAATAAAACTTCAAGTTCAATAATAATTGCTTCAGGATGCTTTGTACATTATAAGCACTTTCCATATACCATGGTCTAATCCTCACAACTCTATGAGATATGCACCTCTTATTGTCATCATTCCCACTGTGCAAATGAAGAAACTGAAGCACAAACAGGTTCAGTAAATTGCCCACAATCTCACAACCAGTAAGTAGTAAATCTACAATTCCAATCCTGCCCCTTGAGCACCTGACTCCTTGCTCTTACCCACAGTGCTTTGCTGCCTCTGACCTTTCTTTTACTGGCTGGTCTTTCTTCTGCTTTTGCTTCCAGGGTAAAGCTGTTTAAATATCAGTTCACTTCCAAGGAGATCACATTAATAAGCACCTAGTTCAAACTCCTTTCCCTGATCTCAAAGTGCTCTCTACCACCATGCACAGACCTACTTTACTTCTCTCATTTCTTGCTTAATCAAGCGTATCTCTCACTTAAGTACATCTTATGTTTGCCCTGTATGAGTTTGACTTTAAAAGGAATAACATCTACTGGCATTTAATCCAAGAAATATGAATAGTGACAATGTGTGGTTTCCCATCCTTGTAATTAGTATTTTAGTTTGAGTCTAAAAAAAATACAAGAGATCGGTGCCATGAAACCATGTTAAGGAAACCTCAGCCAAAATTGGCTTTGGGAAGCCATGAAGGGAAGGGTCTCAAGAGCCCCACTGGTACCACTCCTTACAGCTGACATCATCCCACAAGAAAAAGGAAGATTTTCTCTCTGCCCAGCAGCAGCTGCCCCAGCCTGCAGCCAATGAGAAGCCACCACCACTTCCAATTCCCATTTTCCTCCAAGAACTTTGTGGAAAACAATCCCTCCCGACTTCCCCCTTTCCTCTTTAAAAGGAGCCTCTCCTCCTTTGTTCTCCACACTTGCCTATGGTTGTCCCCAGTTGCAATTCCTCTGCTATACCTGCATAAACTTGACTTTGCTGGTTGAAATCACTTACCTTTTTCTTTTCAAAGTTAACGGTTCCTTTTCCTTTCCTACGACTCTCATTTTGAAATGATCTTTTTGTTTGTTTGTTTTAAATCTTTATCTGCACTTGAGGATTACCATCCTCCAACCTGGAGTGAGCAGAGAAGGGTAGAAAGGGAGGTATTTCCAAAGTCTGCCCAACAGCTCTATTACACCACAGTCAAAAAGGATCTCTTTATTTTTCTCCTTTATGACTAGGCTTGGCGCTTCCTCATTCGGATGTCAGGAAAGGAAGAAATGGGGAACAGTCTTAACTTCTGGCACACACCCAGGCAGAAAGCCTAAAGGTTCTCATCTTTAAATGGTGCCCTATGGGGCAAGCAGCGCTAGTAATGCAAAAGATTTACTTAAGGAAACCGTTTAGGAAAATGAACGTTGCACCTCAAGAGTGGAAGCAAGTGTGGGAGACGTGACTCCTCCTACCCGGGCCAGCCACGCCCACTTGCCTCCCTCCCTCCTCCTCACAGTGAATCCTCCCTTTCTTATAACCCCCAACCAAACTCTTCCCCTTTCGTTCTCAGGCCTTTTCCTTCAGTCCATGAGATGTAGAGAGCACATAAAATCATGTAAATCACTAGAGCAGAAAATCAAGATATATTTTGTCCATAGAAGTTAGTCCTAGTTAATATATTGTTGAAAATGTTATTGCAAAGAGGAGCACAGCCAGGTGTGGCTTCGTGCCCCAGGAGAGAGGAAGCAAAGGCTATGGGTAGCCTCACCTGCTGGGCCAGAGTCTAGCCAGCTTGGAAGAATACTTCCCGCAGAGCGGAGATGACGGACTGTTGGCAGTGGAGTCTGCTGTCCAGGCATATAAATGGCGCCCTGCACAAGGGCGCAGGGCGGCCCAGCCAGAGCGTCAGAACAGGAACAGGATTGAATTGCTGAACACCACCCATCCCCAGACAGGCCCTCAGCAATCTCTATGGAGAACGACTTCCTGCAGTGGTCAGCGTCCAGTCTTCATTTGTTCAAACCAGCAAAATCTGAGCCACGTTGATGGATTATTTGTCTCTTATGAAAATAATTGGCTATAGTTCCTTAAAATTTTCCAAGATGTGGGGCGCCTGGGTGGCTCAGTTGGTTAAGTGACTGCCTTCGGCTCAGGTCATGATCCTGGAGTCCCGGGATCAAGTCCCACATCGGGCTCCCTGCTCGGCAGGGAGTCTGCTTCTCCCTCTGACCCTCCTCCCTCTCATGCTGTCTTTCATTCTCTCTCTCTCAAATAAATAAATAAAATCTTTAAAAAAATTTTTTTCCAAGATGTGTATTAAAAAAGAGTCCAAATTGATGTCACCTACAAAGTAGAAATTTCTGTAAGAGATACAGAAACAGGATCGTATTTTTAAAACCCAATGTCTCTTGAGTTTCAACTTTGCTGCCTTAGTCTTTCAATGTAATATATTTTCTCATGAATATATGAACCCTTCGATATGAATGTGCTTGGCAAGCTGGAGAAAAAAAAAGATAGTCCTATTAAAGGACCACAAGCACAGAAAGCATTTTATATTAAAACGTTATGATCTTTAAGTAAAGACTTGTTACAGGAGGAAGTAAATATCTTTAATTTTTTACTGTTCTCTAAAAATAGTAAATGATTTTGGTTGTGGGATATCCTCTCTGAAGTGCCCATAATATTTTTTACTAGCATTGCTTGCTTTTTGCTTCAGTATATCTATTTCCTCATACATTAAATTATTACTATTAAATTATGAAACAAATTTTATATGAATTTTTTCAATCTACATTTTAAATATTTGGGCAAAATCATATAACATCTGTCCCAACTGTTCTATACAATAGAAATTATATGAAAAGCACTAAGAGTTGAAATACAGGCAGCATAAACTTAAATTATAATCACAATATGAATTGTGATTAATTCCATTTGGAATATAATGTGATAGGTGTGAAAACTGTGAAGTATAAAATCTTTCACCTGAAAACATTCTCTTTAATTTATAAAATAGTCAAATTAAGAATTCATCTAATTGTATATTTCTTTTCTTATTATACTTTTCTAAATTGTCCAACCTTTATAAAGCATAAATGATTTACTTCTTAATTTTTAAAAATTAACATTATTTAAAAAATCAAACAAATAAATCCTTTGCCATATCCTTCTGCCTTTGAAACCTTCAGCAAAGAAAATCCAAATTCACATTTAAAGAGACCACCAGACTTCCATTTTTGACAGTACGGTAGACTGGGATATATATATAAATATATAGATATGTATATTTCCCATGTATGATATATTTAGTAATAATAGAAACATATCTCCCACTTTCATCATCTTAATAAACTTGGTAGTAAACTTTAAGTCACATCTTTTGATCTTTAATTGCACAAGTTGCACAAACCTTTCTTTGCTCTGGTTTTGTATTTTTTTAATTTTTATTTTTTATTGTTATTATTATGATTTTTTATTTAAACTCAAGTAGCCAACATATAGTACATCATTAGTTTCTGATGTAGTGTTCAATGATTCATCAGTTGCGTATAACACCCAATGCTCATCACATCACATGTCCTCCTCAATAGCAGGCTCTCTTGAACCTTCTCTGATCCTATTGTGTGAACAGTTTGTCTTGATCACTATTACTGCCACATAATAGAGTCCACATAAAACCTGAATTGACTAGTGGCTTCCTTCAGTTTCATGTGTATTTACATTTCTTCCTCCAACATGAGATTTCCAAAGGAAATAAAATTAGAACTCACCCCCAACTTGAAATTGCCTTTCCGTTTCTTATTATTTAAATGACTCAAAAAGAAATATTCAGTAAGGAATTTTACTTAAAACAAAATGGTAGAAAACACAAATAAACAGCTAGCTATTTATTTCAGTTTGCTTTCTATTTTAACTCTTCCACAGGGACCCCTTTCCATCCCTCACTTTAAAAAGTGAGCTGCAAAATATAGACATCTCATCTCTGTTTTAAATGAAAAAAATAAATAGCTTTGCTTCCTTTCTTATTGTCAAAGATTTCTTTAAGTTAATCAATGGATTCTGACTTTTGTACTTTGTACACTTATCAAAATCGCAAAGGGACTGTCTTCTGATGCAGACTGCCATCACTTGTCACTGTCATCAATGCAAGATCCTGTACAAGTATTTGGCATCCAGAACAGCTTTCCATATCTTTCCACTTCATCAAATCCCCATCATTTTCTAATCACACATGAGAGCATCTTTTTTCCATCTCAACTATTAAATTTTCTTTTCTTCTGTTCATATTTAATTCCAATATTATTTTAACTCTGAAATGCTGGCAGTTGTAGCATGCATATAAAAAGCTATGTAAATGAAGCATTATTGTGTAGATAATACATGTGAATAACCGTGCAGAAGCTATGCAGCCAAACCAGAGATGCGTGTAAGGGCATGCCATCCAAAAAAGCTGGGAGTGTCCATTCTGCCTAACTTCTGATTGACATCTCCACTCTGCCAGTTGCCTTTACCTGTGTAAAAGAACATTGTTACATGACAAAAAGGATGAGACACACTAATATTCCAAAAGGAAGTGCTTGCAATACACCATTGCTGAACCCACCCACCGGAGTACTCCCTTCTGTGAATAAAAGTAGTTAGCAACCCTATCAGATGCTTTGTTATTATGCTAAATCATTTCTGCTACCTCCTAATGGATCAGTTAAAATTACTTTCATTTTTCCCTAGCCAGCAAATTCTAGTTCCTCTCTGCAAATGAGACACCAGCTATTTGACCTCAGAAGAAGAGTATCATGAGTTTGGAGGCAGATGATTTTCTAATGTTAATGATAGGAGCCCTAGATTTCTAATTGATCTCTAGCTTTATTTAGTGAAAATACACATTTGTATAGGAGTATGAGGACTTATCAAATGCTGAATTAAGTATTTAAACATAAATCTGCTGTCTCAAAGTGTTAGAAATTCTTATCCCTTTACTTACATGGGGGCCATAAATTTTACTTTGAAATGTACAGATACTCTCTTTTTCCTACAAATGAGGTCATTATTGATTGGCCTAGGAAATGGACTCCAGAATGTTCATTTAAACTCCATTCCCTTAGGAAATTAACATTTTCATAATAATAATAAAAATAAAAATATTTTAAATGCCGAGTTGTATGTTTCCTCTCCTCTGTTCTTTTCTGAAAGTCTCTTAGGCATAGCCTAGCTTTTTTTAAAAAAATTAAGAAGACTTGGGTCAAAATAATCAATTTTGGGGAGTAGTAATATCAATTTCCTTGGCAGAGTTGCTGAATAGAGTGTTTATTGACTGTGAGTGTAAGTTACTAAGAAAAATTAGTGATATTAGAAAATGGTTGTACTATGTAAATCCTTGTGATAGGACAATGGCTCATCGTTCACAGGACAGATGTGAAAAACATTTTTGAACGGTCTGAAAAGATATGCATTGTTCCTGACCTTAAGATTTTGACTTATGCCTGGGTGGCTCAGTTGGTTAAGCGCCTGCCTTCAGGTCCTGGGATTGAGCCCCCTCACTCCCTCCCAGGGTTGGGCTCCCTGCTCAACGGGGAGTCTGCTTCTTTCTCTCCCTCTGCCCCTCCTTCTCTCTCAAAGAAATAGGTAAAATCTTTAAAAAAATATTTTCACTTTGAAAAACCTCAAATTACTTTAAAATGTATTCAACACCTTTACTAATATCATGAATTTAAATTATTTTTTCCATTTCTTAAAAAAAGAAAAAGATCTAAGACTACTACTTTAGGAACTATGATAAGGTGTTCTTCCTTTTCTCTTCCCATTTCACCTACTGTGTATTGATGGTGACCCAGCAAACTTCCTCTGAGGCCCTTACACTTGGGCCCTTTATGTGTGAGAACATAGTAAACTTTGGTTTAATGGAAATCATTTGGCTTACTATTATCCTACATTAATTTACCTAGCCCCATCAATTTGCCTGCTGATGGCAAGTCTCTTTTTTGTGCTAAGTTACCCGTCTCTACAAGATGGACAGTTTTTATTATTCTTTATCCCTTCTCATTAACCCCTCTTCCAAAATTACTTTCATCCACTCTTGGAATTTCCAAAGTTTGTTGTAAAATCCTCCATGAAAGCATTCCTTTAGTAATGTAAACATTATCTGGTGAACATTTAAGGATATTCTCTTTAAATCACTTCTAAAATACCTGCCATGCCATGATGGGCCCCCATCATACTGTTCCCTGCAGTACTGTGAGAGCTTGGGCTCAGAACAAGATTGACCATTTCTCAGACTAGGCTTGTTCAATGCCACCCCTCCCTCCCCATTATACTTAGGATAGAGCAGCAAGCTTGTTATTATAAAATGGAAGGCTGTTCAAAACATAGCCTTCTTTACTCCTGATTTACACTGTACAATCATTTTTGTTTGTTTCTTAATTTCCATAACTTACTATGTGTAGCCACTTCAAATTACAGCACTCCTGGCCATATTCCCATATGCTGGTTCCTCTGTGTGGAATGCCCTCCCTGAACTCCATCCTTACCATCATACCATGATGTTGTAGTTAATTTACATGGATTAGCCTACAGATTCTACTCAAAGGTCCCTAGCCATTAGCAACGTTAACTGTTGCTTCTCCACAAGGCACAGGAACTCTTTCCACTGTTTGTAGCCCCACAGCAATGTATACATACTTCTATTGTGCTACTCGTAATTTTGATTGCCATTATTCAACATCCTATCTCCTCATTATCTTTAGTATGTTATTAATCTATATTGCTTCAGTAGCTAGAACAGTGCGTGGCACATAAGCTACTCAGCTCCTGGTGGAGGGTAGGAATCCAGCATGCCAACGTCATTTGTAGACCACAAATTCTGCTGCCAAGTCATCTTTCTTTGGTCCTTATGAAGAATATTTATTTCTTATATAATTGATTGGTATTTAAACCCTTTGTACCACTTCTACATTCTTTCCCCCATAGCACTCATTTTTAGTCTTTTTATTGGTTACTTTTATAACATTAAATAATATGTAAATGGCCTTACTTCTTGAGTCATCAGTAGGCCAATTTCCTGACTCCCTGCAGTGAAAAATAAGGATACCAGACCTCCTCTCTTTACCTGTAACTTTCCTTTCCTCCTTTCAACTTCCAAATTCAGCCATATGGGCTTTCCTTTAATAAGAGTAATGGCATTTATATTCTGTACTGTAAAGCATAATTATGTCCTTCAGCACAAGTTTTGTATATACAAAAATCAATGGCTCTATTGTTATGACTATGTAAATATTATGCACTGTATAACCAATACTGTACTATAATTGCATTTCCTTTTGTGCACAGATTTATTGTTTTGCTTTGTTTTCCTGGGTTTTGTTTTGTTTCTGGAGTTTCTACATGAAATTTTTTTCTTGTATTGACTGTCTTTACTGCTTCCTCAAATTGTTCCATCTTTTCAAGGATAACATTAAATCTCTGGGATTCTCCTCTTTTTTCTCCGGAAACCTCCCTCCCAGTCCTGTTCCCATCTGAACTCATTGCTCTCCAGGGCTACTGCACCACTAAATCTTGAGTCAACCCTTCAACCTGCTCCTAGATTCTATGTCTTCGATGTTCCTGGTTTAAATGCCTGGAATCTATCCTCCAGTAGCTTCTAAAGAAAGGGAAATAAATCTGTGTGCCTTTCAGACATGAAAATATGTCTCTTCCAGCTTCAGGTTTGATCAAGAGATTAGCTGGGTATGTAAATCTAGATTGAAACATTATTTCTCAAACTTTCAAATGCATTGCTGTGAAATGCATTGCTGTATTAATTTCTAGCATCCAATTATACAGATGTACAGTTGATGCTAATCTGTTATTTGTTGTTTTATAAACAGTTTCTTTTAGGAAGGTTTTTAAGTCATTACATTATCCTTGGTGTTGTGAAAACATCACAATTACAGGTCTAGTTTTTTTACCCCCACGCACGTTATGGTGGGCTTTGATGCTTCTGTTTAAGGAAACTGTCTCTTATTATATCTTTGGTGGTGCTATTAGTTAGATGTTGGTCTACATGCATGGATTTTGTAGATATTTTATCTCTTATCTAATATCTTTCCTCTCTTTGCCATTTTAATCTACTTCTTACATGATTTCCTTGCTTTTTTGACTGTGTCAATGTTAAAATTCCAATTTCTGCAATCATATTGCATTTCCAAGATCTCTTCGTTTAGAGCCAGCAGTTGACTAATAATAAATAATCAAAAAATGAATCTAGATAAGTGTTAGCATTGGAGTGTAACAAAACATTAAAAAATATTTTATATAGGAAAAGACAAAAGTATAAGTAGAATGTTCATCAACCATACTGATTACTTTTAATTTGCTATTACTACACAGCCATGGGCTGATGAAATAAAAATAAAGTCAGAACAGTTTATCCTTATAATCCAAATTTTAATGAAGAAAATACATTGGGAATATGTTTCTTTTGGGTTTACTTTCTTCACCTAAAAATTGATAATTAAATATTGCATAGCCCATAACTTAAGAAAAAATCAACTTACTTATATTTATGAGGAATTAAAGATAAAAAAAATTTGTCTTCATCTTTATTTCACTTGAATTACATTATCATAAAGTTACCCAGCTTATAAAACTTTACAGATCTCATATTCACTAAACCAGTGACACTGTTTGGATATTGAGTTAGTATTAAGTTTAAAAAGGCTTTAAAATTCTAGTGACTTTGAAGCTAAAATTTCCATGACGTTTCATTATGTAGTTACAGTATCCAATTTATACTCTGCAATAAGAAATCCATTGAAATCTACCTTTATTTCATTGTTTATTTTGTACCTGTTTACAAACTTGTCCTTTCTAAAGATTTTAAGAATGCAAAATCAGAGAAACAAAAGGACATTGATTAGATTATGATTCGAGCCAGGTGCCCAAAAGTAGACACTGATTTTTTTTAATTATATTCAGTGCAAAAATAGATAATGTGATCCCTATTTACAGTAGTTCATCTTGGCCTTTAATCATTTGTTTATCCATGAGACTATTGATTGCTGCTCCAGCAAAGAGAACTGCAGTGACACAGGGGTAAGAAGAGAAGCAATGTAATTCTGTGCTGTTGGCTGTTCCATGCGATGAAACTATAATTCACAAAGTGATAGATAACAGAAGGTAATTTTATGGTTACTAAGAATGAGTTTGCATTTGTTTGTGTAGTTACTATATAAATTTATAGATGCATTTCGTTTGTATCGCATTTTAAATTTTAGTGGCTGAGCAGGAAGAGGATTGAAGTAGTACAAGGAGTATGTTCATGAACTCCTTTAGCAGCCACTTGTAAAGGTGGACTGTAATTCAACATGAAATAGGTTCAGAATGTTCCCACAAACTCATTATAAATCAAGCTGCTTCGAAGGTATGGTGTTATTAAGTTTGTTTTTTGATTTTCTCTTGCCCTTCCTCCATCATCTTATCTAGAAAAAGAGTTTAAAGGCAGGAAAAGTAATTCAGCAAGGACCTACTTTTAGTGGCTGAAATAAAAAGAGTCTTGCTAGATACATTTCACTAAACCATAAATGCAGTTCCGAGAGTCAGGGATTTTTTTTTTTTTTCGTATCATTGACTGACTTTGTCATCTGCTATCCAGCCAAAGTTTGATAATGAAACAGTTAATTGATGCACACAAATTTAGACGTGTATTTTGGAAGCTGTAGATTACTGTCACAGGAGTCCAACTATAATGATGAACCTCAGCTGATTCCAATAATGCTGCTGCTGGTTGCCTCTTGTGCATTAAGCCCAGCTAAAATATGTCAGGAGTTATAAAGTTTTACTTTTTTGTCCTTGTATAGATGCTAGAAAATCATTTAATATAGGCCATTATGGTTTTCATGTCGTAGGAAGCTTCAGGTCTTATAATAAGAAGCAGAATTGAACCTGGAAGAGCAATCTCAAATCTGCATTGAGAGAATTATACTCACATTACACTGGTAGGTCCTTTCAAGACTGTGAATTGCTTAAGGACAAGGAATTATGTCTCATGCGTTATAATGGCTGGCACCCAGTTGATTGTCAATGTATGTATATTGAACAGGACTGGACTACACTTTGGAAAACTTGTTTTATGTAGTGGATGGTTTTCCCTAGTGCTTCTTAAATTCTCAATGCACATTCTCACCTAGTGAACCAACTATCTTCTCAATCTGAGTTGTCCTCCACTTTAGTCGTCATGGAAATCGGTTCCCCTGAGATTTTCCAATCCCTATGCTAGAACTTGGCATTAAATAGGCATTACATAATTGTTCACGAAACAAAGAAGAATAAATGTGAAACATTTGGCAGCCATCAAGTATCAGAAGTCTAAAAAGTTAGAGTATTGGAGAATTATACAATATAAAGCTGTCTTCATTTGAAGCATGAAATCCTAATTATTACTCATTCAGCTAATTACTTAAGCATTCTTTAAAAGTAGACTAAAAAGATTCCCAACTTCAGCAATCCCTATGCAAGACCAAATGGGCAAGTGACTCTACATAAAGATCTGAAGAATAAAAGTGTTACATAAATGCTAAATATTATTAGAAATAGCTTTGTGCTTAATAAAATTAAATGAATCAAACATGCATTTATTGAGTGAATATTATAGCTTTGGCCTGTGCTACATTCTTTAGGACATTTAGGACATTTTTATTTATTTTTATTTTTTTATTTATTTATTTGACAGAGAGACACACAGTGAGAAAGGGAACATAAGCAGGGAGAGAGGGAGAGGGAGAAGCAGTCTTCCTGCTGAGCAGGGAGCCCGATGCGGGGCTCAATCCCAGGACCCTGGGACCATGACCTGAGCCGAAGGCAGATGCTTAACGACTGAGCCACCCTGGTATTCCATGTTTCTGGAGGCTTTTAACCCAGCTATAAGTAAACAATCCAATGACAGATTAAACCACGATATACCAAATGGGACTAATCATTCTTCTCTAAATACATTCAACATTTTCCTGCCTCCCTACACTTGCACACAATACTCCCTTGCACCCATTTCTGCATAGTCCAAAGTCTACTCTTCCTCCTATGCCAGATCATGTCACCTTTTGAACCATTCTTAGTCACACCACTAAGAATCACTATGTCCTTTCTCCATAATGTCACTACTCTTTGACCTATAACCCACAGTTAGCATAGTCTCCTTTACATAACAAATTTTCACATTAACTCTTCATATCTGATTGAAATCTCCTTAAGGATCAGAACTTAGGTATGTGAAAATGCAGAGCAGTGTTTGACACCTAAAAAATACTCAATAACAACTTTTGTCTTCCTTTTCTTATTTCTTTTCTTTGCTCCCAATAGTACTTTAAACTTAGTAGGTATGTTTAAGTAATCAATATTGAGTGACATAATCAATCATCCTTATACTGGGTATGATAGAAGTTTGAAAATTAATATGGAGGAGAAAGATGGGAGTTGTAGTGATCAAAGATCATTTCACAGAGAAAATTGAACTTAAGCTGGAATTTAAGGAAGAGGAGAGTCTATATAGAGTGACTTGAAGAATAATAAACAAGATTTGCAAAAGTATGAATGCAAGAGGTTATTTGTGCAGGGAACTAGAAGGCCAGCATCCTTGAATGTTGCATTTGGGAAAGTCGCTGGAAATATGATTGGGAGATGGGGTGAGGCAGATATCAGAGGAGTTTGACAATTGGGCATAGAGCTAATAGAAAGATACTGTAATCTCATGATCACAGGAGAGAAAGAAAGAAGAGAAAGAAAAAGAAGTTAGGATACTCAGGAAGCTTAATCTAGCAGCAGAGTATGGCACAGAATTAAAAAAAAAAAAAGAAGAGACTGGTTAAGACCAGCCAAAAAAGTGCCATAGTAATTAAGAATGAAATAGTGAGTTTCTAAATGAGGGCTACAGCCATATAAATGGAGACTTTAGAGATGAGTCTTAAACTTATGAGATAAATGGAATATGAGATAAGCATATCAGATAAGGACTTGGTAACTCTTTGTGTATAGAGCAGTAAAAATTTTTACAGGACTGACCCAGTTTTGTGAAATCTTATTTTGCCAAGTAAGAACATTAAAATAATAAAGCAATGCCTACCATTGCCAGGTTTTCATGAAAGAGAAGATATTTGAACACTAAAAGGTGGTGAGGATTTTTCTGCATTCTCTGCTACAGGTGTTTGTTTGTGATTTTGGTTGCCCTGGAGTGACCCATGTATTCTTTGAAACTCCACTCATCCTTCAGGACCACCTCCAGAACCATTTTTCCATGAAGTTTTTCATGATAAGCACATAGAAACAGTAGAATGTGCTTACTTGCCCTATTGTGCATATCACATTCTTTCTCATATTAAATTTATTTACTTGCATGATTGGTTCTTTTATTGCAATGAAGGTTTTTTAAGGACATTTACCTTAAATGATTCCTCATTGAGTAGCTGGCACAAAATAGATGCTCAGTGGTTGAAAAAAGACAAAAAGGGTAAACAGTGATGGAAGGGCTTCGAATTTCAGAGCAGGATTTGGGTAGCAGCACCTAGAGAAATGGGAAGAGGAGCTAGTTTGGAGAGGAGGTGAGAGCAGTCTGTTTTAGATATGTTGGATTTCAAGATATGGAATATTAACTGGAATAATTGGGATGATGATAATAACAGAAAGTATTAGTAATTTGAAGTATGAGTGAAATTCTAGAAACTGAACTATATTAGGTTGTTATCTACATAGAGGGAATCATTGAAATAAATACTATCTTGCTGAAGTAGGACTAAACAGAAAAGAAAATCAAATATGGCAAGCATTTTGGAGACTACTTATAGCCAGTGGAGAGAAAGATGAAGAGAAACTGATGGAAGATATGGGAAAAAAAAAAAAAAGGGATGGGGAGACCAGCAAAAGGCATTGTCCTAGAAGCCATTGAAGGACTGGCTTCAAAGGCTGGAGGTCAGTACTCAACCACTAAAGAGAGTCACCCTTCATGATTTCTACATGCAACCCTGATAAACAAACAGTACTAAAATTGACTGCAAAGCCTGACTAATGGCCACCATTAAGTTATGACCCTGAGAGAAAAAAATCAAGTAAGAATACATTACTTGTTGGGATGTTAAAAAAAGAAAGAGCTACGCAACAGCTACAAATTATAGAGTGGATGCTTCACAACACTATGTCAATGAAAATAGTTCATCAAGAAAGGTTATATATAGGGCGCCTGGGTGGCTCAGTCGGTTAAGCGACTGCCTTCGGCTCAGGTCATGATCCTGGAGTCCCGGGATCGAGCCCCACATCGGGCTCCCTGCTCTGCGGGAAGCCTGCTTCTCCCTCTCCCCCTCCCCCTGCTTGTGTTCCCTCTCTTGCTGTGTCTCTCTCTGTCAAATAAATAAATAAAATCTTTAAAAAAAAAAAAAAAAGAAAGGTTATATATAATTCTGGTTCAATGTACACTAATTTATTTTTCATTCCATTTTTAATGAATTCACATTAGAGAGGTTCTTTTGAAGTCATAATGTGTTATTTTTAATAATTTATTTCTGAACTTTAAACATTAATAATATTTGCACAGGGCCATTTTATAATCACAATATGGTGCTTCAAGGTGTGAATTATGATATAATAACTCATAACTTGTGCATTTAAACAAGCACTCATCCTATGGTCTCATTCTTAGCAAAGCAAAAGGTATGAATTATTATGCAATAACTCATGCTTTGTCACATATTATTACTTAATTATGGAGGAAGAGGAGAATTTCAACTAATTTCAGTCTTGAAAAATCTAACATTTTATCCTTAAAAAAAAATCTCAGATGCTTGACACAATTGAATCACTTTAAGTCTTTTTCCATTCAGACCACCCTAGATTAACTTTTTATAGCACCTGTCCTACTTCTTGCAAATCTCAGGAAATCTCCAATAGAGGAATTAAAAATCCCAACATAGTTCTTTAGCCTATATTTTATGGAATCATTCATTTAGATCCAAAATATTACTTCAATAAACTTTCAATGTATTACAAAGAAAATGAGCAAGAAATAAGAGAGGGACAGAGGGAGAGTAGGTGGGAGAGAAGGAAGGAAAGAAGGAAGGAAGGAAGGAAGGAAGGAAGGAAGGAAGGAAGGAAGGAA
>NW_023270316.1:34180094-34204310 GCF_011800145.1 Mirounga leonina | reverse complement strand
GAAGGAAGGAAGGAAGGAAGGAAGGAAGGAAGGAAGGAAGGAAGGAAGGAAGGAAGGAAGGAAGGAAGGTCAAATTAAAATATGAATGTCTATTAACCATGATGATTTTCTGATAGAATTTTTAAACAATAGAAAAATACCTTCAAAATCGTACAAAATATACCTGTCTATAATCATTAGAAAAGGGTATATATATTTTTTTTCCAGAAAAAAATATAAATATTCCTTCAGGACTATATCTCAGTCATCATTAAATGATGGTGAGAGTTTACCTCGAAATCCGAAGCAATGAAATAATTTATTCAATGCTTTCTCTGGTGTTAGACAGAAGATTTTTTTTCTGCCCTTAAGAAGCTTTCAGTATAGAAAGGAGAAATGAAAACAGAAGGGTAGGTATACTACAAGAGACAAATAGCAGTCAATAAAGTAGCCTACATACCAAACAAATACTGTAAAGTAGAAGGGCTCTAATTTCTAGATACATCATTAAAGAACAATGTATTAAAAACTTGTGCAGTTTGTGTATTAGAAGAATGAATAAAAACTCAGAGGGAAAAGGATCATGTACATGTGGAGAAAACCACCATGCTTCTGACCAGCTAATGCTGACTGATTGATTGTTCGGTCTTTATTACCACTAATCAAATCAGTCAATGAATTGATGTTTGAACTTTGTTACATAAACTTTTTCAGAAGCTATTCTGTTCTACTATAACTACAATCTCCTTCTAATTTACTGTTTTTATGGTATTTTTGTGCCTTAAAGTTAGGAGTGTGAGTATCAGTGACCTAAGGCTGGAGATCTCATACATTCAAACTTTATGGAACCTTCTCAGTCAATATAAAGCATTTTGGTGACACCAAGAAAACAGCAGGATAACACAGGCAGCAAAACCATGCTTCAGAGCCACTGACTTGCTTGACTTACCTTGAGGTTTTATGCTAAACCATTAACACTTTCTAACAAATCTTTCTCTCCTAAGGGATCCATTGGCCTCTCGTACTTCAGTTTAATGTCGCAGTGATGGCCATATACTCTGCCGGTATACCTCCGAAGTAGCAAAACAAGGTGAGTCTTTTCTATTACTTTTTAAGATCTCTGATGATATAGCAGCACGGTCTGGTATCAGCCCTTGGTCTTTTCTAAGCTGGTTTAAACTCAGTTCATCCTGTTGTCCTGTATATAATGGCATGTCTATATGGTTGTGAATTACCAGAACACAGTAAGAACCAGGATATATGTTTTTATATCATTTGTTACATAGCCACTGATTCTATCAATTGACTCAATAAAGTTAGTTTATAATGTAATTCTTATTAAAATAGGACTTTGATATTAACTACTCAGTTAATGCTTTATGTAGGTTTTGTTTTAGTTAGGTTACGTGACACAAAATAAATTCTGTGTTTTTTGGCAACATATATATCCAGGATGAAGCAGTATATGCCCCTAGTCACAGATCTCTTCCTTACATGATACAGTTATTTTATCTAGAATATTCATAAATCACTTTTGAATTTTCATTTAGACAGAAATTTGAGAAACTTAAGATTATCAAGGTGATCATTACTTTGCTTAAAGTCCCACTCTGTATTTCTGAATGCCTTAAAATAAAAGCTTTTTTAAATAATAAATTATTCATTTAATGAGAACAATAAAAATAAGATGTTTTTCTTCATAGAATGAGATAAATTCCTAATTAGTTTTCTGATTTGCTGAGGTCTGGATCTCATTTAATATTTCCTGGTTCTGAATGCAATATAGTTTTATATACTGTAGTTAAAGAGCTATGACAAGGGGCTAAATACCACAGCAATAAGCAATTAAGAAAATTAATCTTTTTAAAGGAAAATAAGGGCAGAGCAGTGAGAGTTCACCTCAGAATGGCAAACATTGGATAAGGAAAGCAGATTGCTAAAATTATATTAAAGTATGATCATACAGTGTATAACAGTATTTATTATTGCCATATGTTTCTACCCTGTTCATTTAGCAAGATTCATCACAGATGTCCCTACTAAATCCTCTTCAATCCACATACAAGATGGAACTCATGGCTGGACCCACATTCCCTGTGAGAACTTTCCCTCTCACATATGTTGGAGAAAAGAACCTGTTTTCAAGGCACAACAAAGTTTCTTCTGCAGGCTTGGGGCAGACCAGTGGCGCAGAGCCCAAAGCTGCTCCATGTCGATGTTTCCTGTTCCCAGCTGAGACAAATCCTTGTCTCCAAACTCCTTGAAACTGAACTGGGTGAACACCCGGAATGGTACGGTTTCTCTGAGGAATAAGTTAGCTAGCTGATCTGCAATGTGGAAAGTAAGCTGGAAAAGCAAGAAGTGTTTGGTGACTCTCTGGGTATTTCTTGAACATGTAAAGAAAACAACCAAAATAAACAAACAAAAATATAGCTCGTGTTCTTTTCTCTAAGTTTGTCCAGTTTCTTTTTTTGTATTAGTTAAGTCTTTGTGATTATTTTTCTGTCTTGTGTTTATCACCTAACAGTTATAACCTGGTATTTAGTGCCTCTCAGAGAAGGAAAAAATAATTCTTGCCAGGAGCCTATTTTCTATGCCTCAAAAAATAAAACTTGTTAAAAAGTAAAATCCCAAATAGGACTCAATTAGCAATCGCCAACACTTTTTGAAAATTTCTCCATAAAATGGGTAACTTCATAAGTGCACATGCCATTTATTTTTTGAAAAGAGCTATGAAGTCAATTATTTTATAGTACAGTAGCCTATATTCCTATAATCTAGCTAAAACTTAGCAAGGTGGTTTGTTATATCCTTATAAATGTCTGCCCTTTTAACATGCTGTAAATGCATTCTAAAATTTGTGCTAGGTTCTGGTTGTTATGGGGGAGAATTAATGCATTCTATTAAATTTAACTTTTGCTGAAACACTCTTACATCAGCTAAAGCTTAGAGCTATAACTGGAGACTAGCTTCCACAGCAATTAAGGAATAAAATACCTGGCTTTTATAATCCATCTTTTATTCTGGGAAATGCCTATACTTAAATCCATATGGTGTTACACAAGGACTTGTGACCATTGAATATTTAATTTCATCAAAATCCATCCATATTCAGTGCTTTGACAAGCCCGTTACTAGGTAGGTATTATTTAAACAAGCAGGGCCCTTTCACTTAAGTGTATACTTGAATTGGTCAAGTGATTATACCATATCTCTGCTCAGAAACCTACTCTACTCCTCGTAACATATAGGATAAAACACAGATTCTTTAGCCTAACATGCTGGTCCAGTCCACCATCCCCTAAACCCATACCCTGTATTTAGCCACCTTCATCCCTTTTCAGAAGCAGCTGTCTCTTCCTAGAATGCTCTCTTCTCCTTATTTATTTAAATTCTACCAGTTCTACCAAGTCTATTTTAAATGCGATTTAATCCAGGATATCCCCAACTAGAGTTAATCTTTGGATCTTCCATGTAGCTCCTTTTCCAGTCCACCTTTTTTTGGTGAATATTTATACGAGTGCTTACTTCTCCACTCACACCACATCTAAGATATTAAAAATCTATTCAATAGGAACATAATTTGAAATATGTTCTCAGGTTTTCTCTGTAACTCAGTGCCTTGGATGCAACAGGTGCTTGATATTTACAGATTTGAGATAGACAGTAGACTATACCTCCACTAGACCCAGGTAAAAGGGACTGTTCCCCTGGGTAGATCTCATGCTTTAGGGGTCCCTGTATATCAACAAACACACATGCAAAATTAAATGTATTAAAAAAACACAGAAGCACTTTTACCATTAGGATCCATCACTTAGGGTTGGCACAGCACAACTCCTAGGGTTTAAACATCTGCACTGTATCTAATACAGCTCAGGCCCCACAGAAATGCTTCTCTGTGTCTCTCTGCCCAGTGTCCGTAAAACAAGACAACTGTGTTACAATATCCTGAGCTTTGGAGGTTGCGCCATAACCTACAGCAGAAGCACTTAGGTTTACAGAGAAGACATATTAATTAAATTAAATTCTTCCTCTCAAAGAACATGAATACAATAGATACTTGCCTGGGAAGTATTGTTCCCTAGTTCTGCCCATCAGCCTTTTTCTTGTTTTTCTTTGCACTACAGTTAATGACTTTCATGAATTAGCATAGTGTTTGTAATAGTTGGCACTTGAAAAATACTTTGCCATATTAAGAAACTCATATTACACTTATTACCCTAGAGGACACAGTAAACATAATACTAATTATTGACATCGGCTATAAAATGATCACTGAACACTAGAATTAGAAATTATTTTATTTGAACAAAAATAGTAAGATTTAAATCAATATTGTAAAATATTAGATTGAAGTTTTCAGCTTTGTTTAAATACTTTTATTGATATTCATGAATAATTTGTATTCTTAGCTTCAATATCTTTTTTAAGATTTATTTATTTTAGAGAGAGAGTGAGTGAGCGAGCAGGGAGAGAGGCAAAGGGAGAGGGAGAAAGAGAATCGCAAGGCAGGGCTTGATCCCAGGACCCTGACATCAGGACCTAAGCCAAAATCAACAGTCGGAAGCTTAACTGACTGAGCCATCCAGGTGCCCTTTTCAACTTTAATCAATAGTTTTAAATTGCTAGAAGAAAATAAGTGTTTATAAATACAGTAAATACTTCTCATTTTTTTAATTTTTAACTTCTTTGTAAGTATATTTTTATAAAAATTAAAATAAAATAAAAATTCAAAGCTTATACTATTTAGTAGTGATTGCAGTGTCAAAATTCAGAAGGTTTTGTTTTTTGTATGAATTTTTTTCACTTTTTTATTTTATAATAAAATATGCATTTTAAATATAAAATATATAATATTCATTATAAAATATTTGAAAACATTCAAATATTCATCATTTGAAACCATGTATAAAAACACACATGTATAAAAATTACCCATAACTTAACCATTTACCTTATTTAAAATTTAAATGAAAACTGGCCAGTGTCTACTACTATAGGATTAGTGCATAGCCTTCTAATCTTTCCGGTGTGTTTTCCAGAATTTACACAGACATTTATTTATACCAGCACATATACATTTTTTTTAAAGAGTTTATTTATTTATTTGACAGAGAGAGAGAGACAGCGAGAGAGGGAACACAAGCAGGGGGAGGGGGAGGGGGAGAAGCAGGCCTCCCGCTGAGCAGGGAGCCCTTGGGGGCTCGATCCCAGGATTCTGGGATCATAACCCGAGCCGAAAAGAGACAAAAATTTGACTTTTGAAATATACACTCATCTGCCAACACAATACCTCCAAATCTCCAAAAGGCAAATTTAAAGGGAGATTATGCAAAGCAAAGCAGAGCTTTGTCTAATTGTTCTAACCTTCTGCAGCAAAACGTAGTCCTTTGACGCCATCGGGTTTCTTCTCCTGCCTTCTGAAATTTACCATAGTCTGGTTTTCGCTCTGGACTTGAACTCCGTTAGTGATACACTTTCATACTAGCACCTGTCCCAGATTACTCACATCGTTTTTTGGAAAACAACTGACATACAGAAATTAACCCCTATTTTTGGACCTCCATAAATAGAAACCCTAAAATCATCTAAGGAATGAAAAAATCAATTCCCCAGTGGCCGCTGACAACGCCATATAAAGCCGGTGACTCCCATAAGAGAATAGGGGACTTTTTAAAGAGAAATAGAAGGACGAAATACCAGTTTTGAATGAAAAGGGACGGTCATTTTCTCATCTAAAACTCCGTCTTAAGTTCCGACAAGGGTGAGACACGGCCACGAAGCACTGCAGAGGGAGAATGCGAGAAAAAGCAAACGCCTAAGGGTCTCCTGTGGCCCCATCTTCCGTGCACCCCTAGGAGAGAGAATGGGGAGGACCTGCGGACCGCTACTTCCAAGCGGAGGATCTCACCCCGCACTCCCTCCCGCATTTAATCAACTGCATATGTTGTTTATTGCTCCAGCGCCGTGAACATTATCGCTTAATTAAATTGTTTCACTCTTTGACTACCATAAATGCCCCTTCTCTTTAAAGCCATGCTTTATTTAGTTAAAGTTTGTTTTATCATCCGCAGAAAGGGTTATTAAATTGCATGGGTGACTATTGCAGCTCAAGTTAAAATCAGTAGCATTTAGCTGGGCCTTAGGTGCTAAATTCTGAAACTCCGTGTTTTTCACTTCGCGGCAGCGCCGTATCTAAACATCGCTGACGGTTCTCTCTCCTATGCTCATCTGTGATTTATGGCTGTTCTAGTAGGTGGGACGAGGCTTCAAGGCCTCTTGCAGTGTTTAAGCTTCTAATAATCAGAGGAGTTTTCCTTTCCTACTCTCTTTGAACGGAGACTGCCATTCTCAATTTCAGAAACTCATAAAAAATAGAATTTTAAGAAGCTCAGAGCGCAATCTGTTTTCTGAAATAGGTAATATCTGACTTTTAGGGGGGAAATGGACTTCTAGAAAATATGCCCTCACATTGCATGTAAACCGAAATCAACTGAGGTCCTTGAATAAAGATTCTTAGCTCTTGCTTATGTCTTCATTACTCCAAGATAATCTGATGAGAGATGAAGTCCTCGAATGCCTTTAAGTGGTTACAAACATTAAAATTTTTCTAGCAGCAAACTTGTCATTCATGAGACGATAACTCACTCTTTAAGGAATGGTGTTTCTATTTTCCTATTTAATTTACATAATGAAAATAGTTATAAATAACATTAACAGAGTACTTAATATCAAAGCCTAAATGATTATTAATTGCTTAAACACAGAGAAAGTTTGTCATTCACTCACTGTAAAAATTATTTTTCATTATGGAGGGCATGTTGGAAACTATTAAATAGGCAAAATTTTACTAAAAGACTTCGCCCCAAAGGAGACCTATATTTTTAAAGAAAATAAATTTGAAATCTGAATTACTGCTAACTTAACAAGAACAAAACATCACCCAATGACTAATTTGAATTTTTAAGGCATATTTTGCCAGAAATCTTCTTTAAGAAGTAAGGCACAAAAATTCAGTTTCTATAGCTATATGTTATAATGTCAGGATCTCTTTTTGTTGTCTAATATCAACACATCTCAATAAAATATTAATTAATTGTTTTTTAATTGTATTAGGATTTGTTTATTTACTGAAACACTGATATGAATGAAACCTGAAAAATCCTTACAGTGATTCCTCCTTAGTGCTTTATATTTTGAAGTCACTCTGTCCATCAAGTTCAACGTGAAAAGAAGTAAATGAAAACACTACAAACATAATACTCTCATACCGAGAAAAATTAGATTGCGAAGTGTGTGTTTTAACCTATGCTTTTAACTTATTTTGAAATTTAAGAAATTAGAAAACAAAGAGTTTACTTTTAACGACTCTGTAAGTCGTGTAATGATTTTATATGCTTTGAATCTTTTATTCTTTTAACCAACCAACTTAACATCCAAAAGAATAACTTACCTAATTATTTTCATTTATCTAAATACTACTTGACTATGCAAGCTATGTAGGAAACTCCTAAAAATAATTCAAGCAGATATTCCAACTTGCCATAAAATTAAAGTCTTGTATGAAAAATTTGAGAAAGTATATTGAGGATTTTTCCTCCCTGCAACACACTCATAAAAGGATAGAGACCACCCAAAATATTGAACTCAATACTGAAACAATTGACTACAGCATTTTAATTGTCATTAGTAAGGATTTACATCTAAAAAAATCAGAAACACTTTAAGATTATTGACTTATACAAGGGATGTTCAAAAATCTCCCTTCCCTTTATTCTCAAACTCCTATTTGTAGGGAAAGGAAATAACCTTTACTGTATAGTAGGTATAAAAGGAACCAGATGATTCATCTCTGTGAATCTGCTTGTTGAATTTGATGGATCATTCTTAAAAGCGACGTTGCTAATCTTCAGGTTTTCTTTTTTAGGTTATTCACAGATCAGTAGGTTTTCCAGCTAATACAGGTCTGATGCTCTTCTGTCTTCACACATGGTATTCATCATATCTTGACAAGAAAAGACCTTCAGTCTACAAATAACCTTCACTGAAGTAAGACATGTAAGTGGGTTTCTTTATGAAAGATAGATTTTATGGCTGAATAAAAAACAACTGTAGTTAGAAAGTGTCATTGCATGGCCTTATTTGAAGATTTTTCCTTCAAGGAACTTTAATGTTTGTTATTGAAACTACTAATAGATCCCTCTGCCCTCCCCCCAAAAAAAGAAAGAAAGAAAGTATTAAATTACTTTATCATTAACCGCAAATGCAACAGGAAGGGTTGATCAGCTCTGTATTTTATCATTCTGAAGCATTCAGCCTTTAAAATATTTAAGCATTCACATTAGTTCTTGTCAAACTAGCACAAAGCAGTGCATAATATGACCCACATGTAAGAGCAGAACAAGATAAGAGGTTACAGTCAGGGTGAAATTTCCACAATGGGATCACCCTGTACTATAGATCATGGTTTGGCTTCCTGTTTCCAGACAATTACTAAATGAGGTTGAATGTTTTCTTTATGTTTTCACTTGGTCATGCTAAGGGGGAGAATCCAGTTTAGTTGATATTGAACTACCAGGGATGAAACAATAAATTTGAGGCATCCTACACACTCTGTATTATTTCATATGGCCAATTAGAAAAACAAAGTTGATCAAATTTCATGGTGTCAGGGAGCATAGTAATCTGGGTTCTCATGCTATAAATAACAGCTTTAAAGAAAGTATTAAGAACTATGAAGCTGGGCAAGGACCAAAATGATTTCTCACTGAAATTAAAGTGTCTGAAGAATTCCTTTGCATAGATCCTACTGTGTACCGATTGAAGGAATATCTAAGAGACAATTTCTTTAAATTCTGTTATTTCCCTTAACTATATTAACAAAATCCTATATAAACCAAAATATATCAAAATATGATTATAAGTGAAATTAGTATAGGACATTTAAAAGCACAAAATTTTGACCCTACTATATGGGATGAGGAATGGTTAAGGAGGAAGGAGGTTTCCAGGAAGGAGTCAGACAGTTCTAAAAAAAAAAAATCCTACCGAATCTTAAATCTCTCTCTTCCACAGACTTTTATTGCCAGATATCATGTCCTTGTCTAGCTTGTAATACAAACAATGGTCCTGGAAAAAAAAAAGTACTGTTAATGATATATAAAGAGATTTCACAGCAATAGTTGTATATTTAGTAAATCTACCCCAACTTTAATCCAGCATGCATGCGTTCATTTTTTCATTCATTCATTCACCAAACACTGAACTGCTGATATATATGAGTGGTTGGAGAAACACTGGTCAACAAGACAGACAAGGCCCTACCTTCAAGGAGCTTATATTATGATGAGAGAGAAAAATAATGCATAAAAAATTAAATGTGAAACAATGCCAGGCCGTAATATGCAATGCATAAAATAAACCAGATGTCATAATGAAATAAACAAACTAGTTAGGGCAGGTTTCTCTGAGGAGATGATATTTAAGCTAATACCTCTAAGGAGAAGGGGTTGGCTGATTACCTGAAAACGAGAAGAAAGGTGTTTCTTGCTGAGGAAGCAGCATGTACTTGGACAATTCTAGAAACTTAGAAATTTAGAAAAAGCCAGTGTAACTGAGCCCTTAATGACAAAGAGAGGGTGCGCAAAATGAAATGGGAGAATCAAGCCAAACGTGTAGGCCTTATAGGCCTGGGAAGAGTCTGGATTTTATTCTAAAGTCATTAAGAATTATAAGCAGTCTTTGATGGCATGTGATAAGAGTAAATCCAACTGCAAAACACTGAAACAAGAAAGTGATTAAGGAAAAACAACTCAAAGTAAAAAAAGATTTTTAAAAATATATATATAGGGCGCCTGGGTGGCTCAGTTGGTTAAGCGACTGCCTTCGGCTCAGGTCATGATCCTGGAGTCCCGGGATCGAGTCCCACATCGGGCTCCCTGCTCAGCGGGGGGTCTGCTTCTCCCTCTGCCCTCTTCCCTCTCGTGCTCTCTGTCTCTCATTCTCTCTCTCTCAAATAAATAAATAAAATCTTTAAAAAAAAAAAAAAATATATATATATATATATATATTGTGTGATCTAAACAAAGTGAAAGCCAGACCCATATCTTGGAAACCTTGTAAATGATCCCCGTGGCAAGTATTACTAACTTGTCACAGAAAACACCAACAGTAATAATAACAACAACAATAATAATAATAACAAACACTGGGCACATAACACTAATACACAAAACTACAGTTTCAATCATATTTATATGTGCTGTAAGATAAAAATTTGTGATCCTAAGCATTCCAAGACAGAGTTTTGTTATAATCACAGCTTTGCTAAAACAACTGAAATTCCACCTTCAAGGGAATGAAATTGGATGCTAACACAACATATTGTATACAGTCTCTTTATTTGTTTTGAACTATTAAATGAATTTTTAAAATCACTGCTTTCAGAAATAATTACTTACTGTTAATATTTTATTCACACTCTAATGTCAGAATAAAATGGTGTTTATTTTTCCACACTGCTTAATAAATATTTGGATGTCTATACCTGTATTTAACATCTAAAGTGAATAATTTAACACAATAGCATCTTTCAGGTATAGATTAGCCTGTAATGGAATTATTACAAATTTATAGAAATTCATACAGGAATATTGCAGTAGTATGAGGGAGGATCTGAGAAAATAACCAGCATTCAGGAAAGTGGGTGAAATAATAGATATTTAAGCACTTGAATGTAAAACAATATTACAGATATGATATTGATATTTTAACGTATTTTGTGATAAGCAAATATTAAGGGCATAATGATTTGGACCTCTTTCTAGAAAATCTTACCTATCCCCACCCTCTGATTCTGTTGCCAGAGCTCTTTCTATTTTGAAGTAAGAAGCTGGAATCGTACCCACCTTTCCCCTTACGTTGTTTAAGACAAGCTTCCACAGGGAAAAGCCCTGTGCTAGTTCTACTTTGAAGTCCTAGAGACTGCCCAAAGCTCTGGGACATTTCTTTGCTAGTCTCATTGTTTATATGTTCATCCGTTCAAAAGTTCTTTACTGAGCACTTACTACATACCGAGCACTATCCTAGACACTTGATATTCATCAGTCAACAAAACAACAGAATATAGCTGTTTTCAGAGAGTTTCCTGTCTATCCATAAGAGACAAACGTTAAATGTTAGGTGAAATAAATAACTAAGTTATATAGTAGTTTGGAAATGATAAATGCCCTGGAAGAAAGATAAAGCAGAGCAAGATGAAGGAGATCCAGAAGGGAGGCATGGAGGGGATTACGATTTTAAGTAGAATGATCAGCATGAGCCTCCTTGGAAACGTGACTTCTAAGCAAAGACTTGACTGGAAACTCGTGAGAGTTTTGCCAAGCATCTGAGGGGAGAGCACTCCAAGCCAGGCCCCAGGAAAGTAGACCTGGTGTTTCAGAAGAACAGCCAGGGGCTTGGGTAGCAGTGACAGCAAGAGCAGGGGAGAGAGTCATTTCTTACTCTCTGGTGCCCATGAAATGGAAGCCCCAGGATTTTAATAAAGGAAAAGCTTAGAGCAGCAACATGGAAGGTAGGAATGGTGGCTGGGAGACTTATTTTGAATTTGCATGTTGACAGGAAGCATGGTGTTTTACTTAGAATTTTTGTCACAAATCAATAAAAATATAAATATATTCTAAAGATTATTTTATTCAAAATTCATATTTTTCATTACTATTATTATTATCATTCTTTAAGGATGATTGTATCACCACCTCCCCAACAACCCGGAAGTGCTCAGGCTTTAGTTCAGAGTCTTGCTAAGGACTGTACCTCTATCTGACAAGCAAACACTGGTCATGAGACAATGACAAAGATTCTCTCCTTGACCAACCTCTAACTGGCTCCTGAAAGAATGTTTTCAACCCTGTCCTCAAATTTTGGCCTTGCTTTTTCACCTCTGCCTTGTCCGGTTTTAGCAAGAGTCCTGAGAAGACAGTTTAATCAGAATCCCTCATCCTCCAGATCTATCACTCTTGATACCAAACCAGGTTCTTTATCCTCCGCCATCCCCACATGATGTCTGATCACACTGACCTGCCTAAAGAAAGTATCCTGTCAGTTAGCCAGAATCCCGCCTTCCCCGGATACCTCCTCTGAGTCATTTTCCATCCACTGACCCCCTCGCTGTTCCTTGGCTATAAATTCCCACTTTTCCTTGTTGCGTTCAGAGTTGAGTCCAGTCTCTCTCCCCTACCACAAGACCCCATTGCAATGATTGCTCCTTCTATCGTGATGACCCTCACTTGGATAAAATCTGCCTTGCCGTTCTGTAACAAGTATCTTAAATAATTGTTTCTTTACCATCAGCCAGAATGATAGGGAAGCCCAAAAAGCTGAACAAATGCTAGAACAAAAAGGTGCATAGTAATCACTAGAAAAAATATTGTAAGTCCATGAGAAAATACACGGTTTAAAAAAAAAAAAAAAAAAAAACAGGCATTCAGGCCCATCGACTGTCAAAATGGCACAAACGACTAAAGAGAAACCATGAAAAGAAAATCCTACGTGTAAAACAATCTGTCTCGTCTATCAACTCTGTTCTGATTTTCTTAATTAAATTTGCCCATTACAGCCAATTTTGGGAGGAAAAAGTGTTGCTGGGTTTCAATATTTTTAAACAAAGGGAAAATTTTTTCATAAACTGTCAACTTGAAACACTCCAAGAGAAAGTAGATAACCTGTTCCATGAAGCAAAGTGCTTTTTTCAACAAACCAACAATATGTGTTTATTGCATTGGAGCCCAGGACCACCACATACGATTACAGTAAAAGCTCTGCATTATTTCCATCTGGCAATGAGAACACAAGATGTCGTATAAACTACCAGAAGAGCTCTATTTCATTGTAATTAAAATTTAGTGTTACACTTAAGCAATAAGGCAACTCCAGGAGATGTGATTATCATGAGATAATGACCTTGGGGTGTTGCAAGGCATGCAAGGAACCAAATGCCTCTGATCCTCTGGGGGGCAAGATTATTTCTACATAACAATCTCCACCTCCTCCCACTTACCCTCCCCTGCCCCTGAAGCTGTATGATCAGGGAAAGAGGAAAGCTAGGGATTAAGAGCACCAATATGATTTCTGCGAGAAGAGGACATTGGGGGACTGGTATATGACAAAGTTGGCGTTGTAGAATGCTGAAGCAGCAGTTTCAAATGAGTTGTGTTGTTTGTGCAATAATTATGCAATGGCTTTAGAATTCTCTGGACACAGATAGAACTGTCAGTGATGTCATAGGCATGTAAGTAATCCCCAGCAAGGGCACAGATCTAACCTTTCCCCCTGTTTTGGTTTTGTGATTTCCATTTCATAATAGCAGTAAGATATGACAGGTGGTGCAGTTCTTGAGGGTTTATTATACTTCTTGGGTGGTTGAAGCCACTCAGCCTTTGGCCCAAACCTCTCAAGACATCTGAGATGGATAATAATTCCACCCACCCCCCCAAACGCAATGCTTGTCATGTCGTATTGCTTAATTGCTTTGTACTTATACCAAGTAATTCTTTTTAAAGTGAATGCAGATAACAATGCTTCCTTTACAGTTTATCCTACTGGAAACCACTTCTACAATGGGATAATATGAAATAATTTCTACTCTACTGGATGAAGGACTATCCCATTGTGTTACTCTTATAAACCTTAAACTGAAAGGTCACTTAAAATTATAGACAATGATTATATTTTATAACAGTTTGTTGGAGGAGAAAAATGATAAACTAAAATTCAAGAAGTTAATATAAAATAAGACAATCCTCAGTGACAACTTATATGTTGAGGAGGCAAATACCTCAATTATTCAAGAATATCTCAGACTGTCAAAGAAGTGAAAGTGAGACCTTAATTTGTAAATAGCATTTTTAATAAGAGAACTAGGGGACCGAAGACAAAAGTATAAAAGGGGAGCATTGGAACACTGAGGGCAGTATTCTTAAATAGTAATATAGAAAGAATTTGTATGTGTAAATACATACATGTACCTGTAAATGACAGGATGCATGGACATACTGAAGCGATAAAAGAGTAAAGACATGAAGTATTGGGTATTATTTTCTGCACATGGGAGAAGCTACTAAGTAGGAATGAAATTTAGAGTTTCTTTGCCCTCTATGTCATTTTACCTGTGGATAGGCATGTCCCAGTAAACACCCTAAACTCTCCACTTAAGACCGAATAATCTTCATTTCTGTTGAGGCTGGATCAACGATCACACTAGCAAATGAATCTAGAATACTTTAGGGTGAGCCTATGTAGTCTTGAAATTCAGAAAATACTATGAAAAGATTGATTCACATGGCAAAAAATGTATGTCAATAAACATGATATATTTATACAGATCAATGAATACAACTCTGCATGGCAAAACTCTCCAAATTAATGCCTATAACTAGTCTAGGTGATGGAGGTACATGACAAAATAATAAATTACATTATGGGGTCTCAGTCCTGCTGAAAACTCTCAATGCCATGCCCTCCAGCCACCCCAGTCATCTTAGTCAAGGGAGAGCATATGCACAGCTCCAAGGATGATGGCAGGAGAGGGCTCATTGTTGGCTCTGGGTCCAACTCACTCTACACGGTCTCCCATTCACCCTTTCTCTGGAGAACCAACTTGGAACTTCAGCTCCCATCCCTTAATTGACTAACCCTATAACCTTGGCCAAGGTCATTTAACTTTTCTCAATCTAAATTCCATATATTAAGAAAGAGATGGCAATACCAGCCCTATCACAGAACTTGGGGGAAGACAAGTGAAATAGGGTAGGAAAAAATGGTTTATAATTTTTTTTTTAAAGATTTTATTTATTTGAGAGAAGAGAGAGAAAGAGAGCACAAGTTGGGGGAGGAGCAGAGGGAAAGGGAGAAGCAGACTCCCCAGGGAGCAGGGAGCCCAATGCAGGGCTCGATCCCAGAACCCTGAGATCATGATCTGGGCTGAAGGCAGACACTTAACCGATTGAGCCACCCAGGCGCCCCCAAATGGTTTATAATTTAAAGACTCATCAAAGCTGTTTCCGACACGGTGGTGGTGGTTGCTTTGCCATTATCACTTTTGCACTTGATTGAACATGGAAAATGGGTGATAAACACATTTAGGCACAACGTGGGGAAAACACCAAACTAAAGGGGTAAAGGGGGGATGGGCTAAAATAGGAGCCACATTCTTATTTCTAAAACTGTCAGGTAGGGGACTGGAAAAGAACAATTTTTAAGTCATTATAGTGAGACAAATCTCCAAAAAGATAAACATAAGAAAAATCTGGTTGCTAAATTTCACCTTTGTTGGAGGGCATTTGTTACTTCTTAATCTTGGCCTCTTCCATGAAGCCCACCTTAATTGGAAAGGAGGTAACAAATTTCCCTTTGTATTATTACCCTGTGTCAGACACTCACTATTAGGCTGTTTCTTTACCTATCCACATTTTGCTATTTTCATTATTCATTATTATATTGGCCTAACCTGTAGAATCTGTTGTATGTTCAAATCAATTCTATCTTACGTTATTAACTACAGAGGGGGGAAAAAAAGCCTGATATAGATCATTATACTGAGAAATTTTAGTGTTTTTAATGGTAGGGAAAAAACTTTTCACTTAAAAATTTATTTGTAAATACTGTTATTTAGGAAACCTACATACATTGCACCACAACTTGTTTCTCCTTCTATATATGCAAAGAAGTCTTTCTTGATTTATATTACAATTGTATTCTTGTACTGAGTATAATTACTTGTTCTTCTTTCTGTTGTGTACAATTTTTACCTACTACTAGAACTCTTTTTAGAAGGAACATAAATTATAAGTGATAATTTTATTTCAAATTCCTTGTTTAGGAAGACTTCTGACCATGAAGTACAAGAACACAGAGGAAGTTCACCAGTTTCTCTGACATAGGTAGATTAGCTAATCATAATTTGGGAATAGATTTTGGTGAAAATAGATTTTCTTCCATTCCCTCTCTCTCTCTCTCTTTTTAAAGATTTTATTTATTTATTCATTTATTTATTTGACAGAGAGTGAGCTGGGTTGAGGAGTAGAGGGAGGAGAAAGAATCTGAAATAGATGCCCCGCTGAGCACAGAGCCTGACTCAGGGCTCAATCCCAGGACCCCAAGATCATGACCTGAGCCAAAAGCAAGAATCTGACGCTTAACCAACTGAGTCACCTGGGTGTCCCCCATTCCCTCTCTTAATAAATGTTTTCACTGTCGATAAAGAGTTTAACTCTCATTTGAGTTCCTAAAATTGTTTTCTTTGTTTTTCTTTCTTTTTTGAAAAAAAAAAGAAACAAAAACTGGATTTTTTAAATCAGGCTTGCCAAGACAAAGTAAAATTAGAATTCTAATTAATAAAGACAATTTGGAAAGCAAACCATTATAATTCCAACTCTCTCAAATCTTTTCTTGTCAATGGTATTTATACCTATGGAGGTAAGAGGCACAAAGATGGAGGCTTTCCTAAATCAAGTACACCCTTGGCAGGAACTATTTATTCAGTCTTTTCTGATATCCACCCAAGGAAATAAGCAGGATGATTTTTCTACAGATCAAATTTCTATTGCACAAAGAAGCCAGGTGAACCTGATCTAGACAATTAATAGCCAACACGTGTGTGCTGACTATCTATCTATCATCTCTCTATCATCTATCTATCATCTATCTATCTACCTACTATCTATCTATCTATCTATCTATCTATCTATCTATCATCTTTTCCAATGCCATCTGGACAGAACACTGTTTAGAATGCGACAATTCATTCAAGCAGGAAAGCCACAACCCAGGCTTCTTCCGCCTGTTCTGTCCACAACCTAACTGACACGATCAACCCCGCATCACATCCCCCAGGTGATTATGACTTCTTGGGATGACGATGGTGAGGGTGTTGCTGTGCAGTTGCATTATTGATATCGCTGTTTCGTGGTTAATCATGACTCAGTAATTTCTGAAATTACCGTGCTTTCTAGAATGCTCAGTTCTTTCATGCACTTTCCAAACAGGTTCATACACACATTCTGGCCTTTCCATTTAATTTTTCATACCACTGGTTCCCATTTTCTATCCCACGTCTAACATCGTGACAGGTAATAATTACACATTTGTCATGGAATAAGAAATTCCTCAAAGATTTCCCAAGAATCCTCATAATAGCTGCTTGAAACTTGGTTATATTCTCTGGCACCAGACAGGGTTAGTATAGAGACTTCCTTTCTTAAGAGTCCATCTGCACAGTGACTCCTTAAAGATCAAAGATCATTCAGATACACTTCTTCTATTTATTGAATTAAAATTATGAAATGTGAGGGCTTAAACTTTAGAAATATCTTTATACCTTGAGGTCTTGTCATTGTTATGCACTCTACTTCATGGTAAATCTTGATGGCTGCTATGAATTCTAACAGTTAAGACTTTAAGGAAGAGACATTTAGGATATTTAGGAGATCTTTATAGGGTTGCCAATATGAGGACAAGTGCTATTCCATATTTACCTTTCCATTGGAATGGCACCTGGCCTTTTAAAAAACAAAGTATTTGTGACCACAGTCGCTATTTATGCGAAAACAGGTGGATTTAAGCCTCATTTCCCCTGGGTGACTGTAGTTCATCTTTGTCATCAGAATTAGACAGAAATCTTTTTGGGCTCTGAGTGTGAGAAGGGCTCCCAGTAAAAAAAAAAAACTCAGTTCCATAGCACTAATGTTTTTCCTCCACTTTAAAGATATTTTCTATGGAAAATAATAGAGTAAATCTATCATGAAAGGACCCCATTTGTTACTAGTACCTGTCATTCTCATGGTCTATGGTTGGCACGTGTTGATTTACATATGTATTCATTAACAACTACAAACTGAGAACTTAGAGATGCTTTGGAGCTATAACGAGCAGAAGATTCTATCTGAGCTCTGTAGAAGTATATTTTCTTTCTTCATGACTTCTTTTATGTCATGAAGTGGTTAACTTTTTATAGACAGCCTCATTATGTAACATAAAATATAAATAAATAATAAAAGTCTAGAAAAAGAAGTGGCAGAAATAAACAATAATACTCCAAAAATAAACAAATACTCCAAAAAAATTCCAGCAGATGAAAATGACACAGATCACAAAACATTTTAACTGAATTAAAGTAATAGAGTACCACAAACAAAATATATTCTCTGTTATCCCAGGCATTGACAGAGCAGAGATTGCAAAAATCAATGCACCTATAAACCCAAGACATTTTTTAAACAACTGTTTAAAACTCAAGTCTCACTGCATCATGAGTTCAGATTGTTGGCAAATAAAACATTGGCAGGCATCTACTTTGACTTCTCTTCAACTTCACAAACTGAAAACGTAACATAGACAAGCAGTCAAAGAGACAACTAGCATTTACCAAATTCACAGATTTTGTTATTAGTGCCTAAAAAATTGGGAACAGATCTAAAGGTGATTCAATAGCATGAGGTAATTTCAACAACGCTGATTTGAGCTCCTACTATGTGCCAGTCACTGCTTCACTAGCATCTGATTCAGCAAGTTGAGTTCAGTGGAAATTGCATCTTCGCAGTCCTCACCTTCAGCTCAGAGAACTGGGTCAGTCCAAAATGAAGCTCTCTATATATGACTTCCTCATTTGCCTTGCTGAAGGGAATGAGCTTATCAGAATCAGCCTAGTGACAAATCCCAAAGTTTCTTGATGAGATCAGATCATATAGTTCCAGTAAATTAGCACATACCAGATGCAGTACCTGCTGAATCTTCAGTATTCAAACTCTTGTCCATTGTCAGCAGAAGAAAATGACCTTCCAGAAGGCTGCTAAATCTAAGGCTCTTGGACTTTAATTGAGGCTGTGACTAGACCCAGAAGTCTTGAATCTCTGCTCCACTACTTTGAACCAAGACTCTGTGTCCTCTCTGACTTCATGAATTCATTTATTCACTGTGGAGAAGTTTTAATACACCAAAAAAGTCCAAAAAGACTTCTTCATGCTGCATTCTAATGTTCTCACGGTTCCCTTTGCTTCAGCCTCTCATTTAGAGCCGCAAGTTGGCAGGGACTGAATCACAACATTCTTCAACAGCTCCACTGTCCAACCTAAGCCGTGGGCTCCTGTCGACATCTTAAAGCTGCTTCCTTGGCTCAAAGAACTTCATGAAAATTCTTTACATTTATGCATTATGTATATATAATCTAAACAATATACTTATTCTATATATATAATATATGTATAAAACAATTGGTGAATCTAGGTAAAGGATATATGGACGTTCTTTATATTTTTGTGTTTTCCTGTATGTTTCAATTTATATCAAAATTAAAAGTTAGCAAAATTAAATGCAATGCATGATCCTGAATTCGATGCTAGACCAGAGGAAAAAATTTACCCTGAAGAATGGCAATTGGTGAAATTTGAATAAAGTCTGTATATTAAAAAAGTGTACTGTATCAATCTTAATTTCTTGATCTCAATAATTGTGCTGTGCTTATATTCTTCTTTTTAAAAACTAGAGGTAAAATGGCATGATGTCTCCAAGTCATTCTCAAATAGTTTAGAAATGCACACACACACACGCACAGAATGATAAAACAGATGTGACAAAATGTTAAAAATTGGTGTTTCTGGATGAAAGGTATACAGAAGACTTTTTGTGATTCATACAACTTTTCTGTAAGTTAGAAATTATTTTAAAATAAAATCTAAGTATATAAATGTATATATATTTAAGTCAGGCTCTTTCTTACAAATAGTTTGAAAATATAACATAGTCATACTCATGTCTCATATAAGTTTCATGTGATGCCAGTTTACCATTATGAAAGATTTTGAAATCCCTCTTCCCATTTCCCAAAATGAAAATATTTGCCATGGTGATTTCCTATTTGTCAAAGAATAGTAATGTTTGTACAAAAGGCAAAAATATTAAACTTCCATAGTTGCCAGATGGATTTTCGAACCATATAATGTTTGTTGTGGCACCATATCTTAAGAGGGCAGTTTGCAATTACCCCTCTCAAAATCCTAAGCTTCTTTCGGTGTTCTTTTCCTCGTGAAGAGAAAGGGAAAGCATGGCAATGCTGTGTACTGTTGTGTAAGAGTCTATTGTACATCCCAACGTACTTGCAGGAAATTTCCCTGAATTTGAGAAAATTCTTATGAAGTCCAAGTATCTCAGTTATAATCTGAATAAGTAGCTTCTCAATGCAATATGATTTAACCTGTGGAAGAACACTAGAGAGACAAGGGATGTCATTGGAGAATATGAGACCTAAGTCACATGGCAGCATTCTAGTGTTTCATACCCTGAGGCTCCACTCATTCCAATTCTCTGATAGTTCCTCTTACCTTATCCTCAGCCTACAAGTATGCTGATGGAGTAAGGATGGAATCAGCCAGAATAATTTTCTCCAATGAAGGCAAATAAATCAGTGTGAGAGAAAACAATATACATGTCAACAGCCAAGATAATTTATTGACAACAGCCCTACCAGGAGTAAGTGCATGACTACAGCCTCTACTCTAAAACTTGGGTCTACAAAGAGCTTTAAATAGTGTTTCTGGGGAAGCTGAAAAGTTAATGTCAGCCATTTTACTTTTGGGGATCCAAATGCTGATATCCCTTGAAACCTTCTGCTCGCAAACAAGACTAAAGGTTCATCCAGGTGCATCTCTGAATCTCTATGAAGTCCAAACAAACCAGTAAAAAAGTTCTCTCAGTGAACCTTAATCCTAGAGACCACTGAAAAGTCCTGGCTTGCAGGCCAAAGATCTTGGTTGGATACTTGCATCTGGAAAAAGATGAGTTCTATAAACTGTTACTAATGACTTTTAAACTTGGTACCAGAAGGTGCCAGAAGGACCTTTCCATCCAAAAAGACGCTATCCAATAAGTTGAAGTAAGGGAAAGACAAGGAAACATGAGATGGTCTACAAAGTTCCTATGTCTTGTTTTCTGTCTGGATATATAATGCATGCTTAGACACCTGCTGCGTCTCCAGCCTCCAGCAATAGACCAAGAGAACCCCTTCAGCACTGAGACAGTGTTCCCTGCATGTCCTAAATTAAAGAAGTGGTCCCAAATAAAATATATGACCATGACAAAGATGTTGTATATCGTCAGACACAACTCCCACGAGCGCCTACCAAAAACAAACCCTTGCCCTGTTTCTTTTCCGCCATGCCACTTACCATTCTCTCAAATTATATCTGGTGTTTGTTACCTCATGTCCTTCCTCCCTGCTCCCCTAGATGCCAGCCCCACGAGGACAGGGACTTGTCTGGTTGGCTGTAGCAGCCACAACATGAGAACATGCCTGGCCCACAACAGACACTTAGAGAGTATCTTTGGAACAAATGAACGATGGGACACCCTCAGCAATAAGACAGTTAAACACAGAACCTGAGTGCACCAGAAGATGGTTACGTAAGTTCAGACATTCAGATATCTGTCTTGCGTGTGAAGTTCACACCTATGCTCCACTTGTGCACTCCAGGACGTGGATCACACAATCTATGGCAGAAAGGCTCGTCTTAAAGTAACCTCAGGACCCCAGAGAGGAGGTTCCAAAACGCTACTGCATTTATAGCAGGGCTCACTCAAATGGTAGGCTGCTGGTGAAGACAGAGTTAAAGGGACGCTAGTCAATAAATCCATGAAGATGTCTTCCAAAACACTGTTTCACAGTGCCCTGCACTGGAGGGTTGAAATCACTGTGAGCTCTTCCAAATTATGTTTAAGTAAATGTTCCTAAAAGTTGCAGTGAGAACGTGCAGTCTAGTTTTACATGGAACTGGAAAAAAAAAAAAAAAAACACATCCTTAAAAGCTTCTCTCCTACAAGGAAGTGGGGTGGAGGAATGCCTCTTGGAAAAGAATATTCTTCAATCTTTATTTAAGTATAACCTTCATGAAAACAGATAATAGACCCTCAGGGAACTTTGTATCTATCAGACTCAATGGTTATAGAAAAATTCTAAAACAGCATTCAAACCTGAGTGGCTCACCCCTATGACACCACGGAGAGTCTGATAAAGCCGAAAACACAAACAACTAGAAAAGGTTTCTGATCCATGGTACATTTTAGAGTATTCTGAACAGTAACGTTCTACTCTAAGGACATGATTTATAGTCCTCCCTAAATCTGGTCTCCAGAGCTGACTTAGGCTAATTTCTAGATCCTACTGCATCTACTTAGATCTTATTCCTCATATATTTTGAATGCTAAATGCAAAACATGTACACTATTGGTGGCTATATTTTAGGTGGGGAATGCAATTCTTCCCCACAGTGGCAATACAACATCCTCTCTGTTATAAATATCTTCACTTCAATGAGAAAAGATGATGAAATTCTTTTTGAAGACTCTCAAAGGGCTTGCAGATTTTTAAAAATATTACCACCACTTTGTTTGGAAGAAATACAGTTTGGTCGTAAAGCCATCATTTGTGACTGGATTTATGAACATGACACGCATTTGCATGCTGTGCGTGAAAACCCTGCACCAAAGAATGGTTTCAAACAAGGATACTGTTGCTAGTCAGAATTCTCTCATCTGTATTATCATTAGCAAATTTCAAGTTCCCCCACCTGTTGAAAATAAATGTAATCCAAAGAATCTTCCCTTGCATAGACATAGTCTATCAACTTCAAAATTCCTCTTACCCGCATGGATATTTTCCCAATTAGGAGGGGAGATTCCTTTTTATTTTGGCCCCAAGGCTTTCTCTTTTAATGTTAGATCAAGAGATGAGCATCTTTCTTTTTTCAGTTGTCCTATTTGTGCCATGCTAAGCCCTTATGATCTAGCCGTACCTTATGTAAAACATTGCATCATTGGGCAAAGACCTTAGGAATGCGTTAATAAAAAAAATAATTGCCCTACCAAATCTAATCCATTTGTGAACAATCCTGATGAAGCACAAGAAACTGTATGAGTACTAGATTTCTTTTTAAAGAAAGAAGCTGTCTTAAAGAAGCTTACATTTCATGTTCCTATACTATAAAATAGAAGGAAATAAGGGTTAAGTCACGGTACATGTGCTATTTTATGCTAAAAACATATCAAGGGGCAATTAATTAGAACTTGGGGGAACTTGTCATTTGTGTTTGGTTTGAATGATTGGTAGGATTCTGATAAGTGGAAAATCAAGGACATCCAAGGGAAGCGGAAGCCTCTGACTCCCTGATCCAGAGGACTCTCTCAAATCCAGGGGTGGCCGCAGATCAAAATTTCATAAAAGTAAATGCTTCGGATTGATACTGGAGATGTGAAATGAAGCCCAAGGCTTAATGTACACTTTTCAATAACCACAGTAAGGTGACCGTTAGTAATTTGGTGATTGAATCACTTGTAGTGAAATAGTCTCCATAGATGCGATCCCCGTTTTAAATACCCAGTGTTTACACGCAGAGAAAGTATAAATTAAGATTCCATATTTTGAACATTTTTACTGTCCTCCTTTGGAGAAACAGGAATTCCTGTGTGAAATACAATGCAAATGAGATGACCTGGGGCAGGTTCAGTCCAAGCACACACAAGGAAAGTAGCATTATCACACTAACAGTGGCTCTAGCCCCAGTGTTTTATCCTGTCAAGAGGAAAATCCTTGATGTGCTATTGAATACACAGTTATCTTGACAGCCATCTTCATGTAATATTCAAGAGAACTTTTACAAAGTCTCACTTATAATATTAGCTTGAGATCTAATGCTTGCTCTTTATTTAAGGGATGATTAACTTGACTTGATGCTTTCTGTGCTGTGAGCCAATTCAGACTCAGAATTCTCCTGGGCAGATCTCACTATCTTTAACTGACCGTAAACGTAAGATGTGCTTAGCCAAAACCCTATCCTTATCAATTACTGTTCTACACCACCAGTTTTACCCCGATTTAACTCAAGAGCTATTTTCATCAGCTTTCCACCATGTATGGGGCCTGACCTCTGAAATATTGTAGCCACTGAATTCCTATCATCCAGAATAAGAAAGAACTGCCTTCAAAGCTCTATCTTGGTTCAAATGAAAAAAAAAAAAAAAAAGAAAGAAACTATTCTATGACATTAACTGTCTCAAAACCCTTTTACTATTGCCAATCTATAAGATTGTTGAGATGGAGTTTACCTGATTGAAACTTATATTTGAGAAGGAAGGAAGGAGGGAAGAAGGAAGGAAGGAAGGAAGGAAGGAAGGAAGGAAGGAAGGAAGGAA
>NW_023270316.1:33994608-34180084 GCF_011800145.1 Mirounga leonina | reverse complement strand
GAAGGAAGGAAGGAAGGAAGGAAGGAAGGAAGGAAGGAAGGAAGGAAGGAAGGGAGGGGAGGGAAGAAGATAAGGAGCGAGGGAGGGAAGAAACTGAGCACTTACAAGCTCCAGAAATAAGATCTGGTTTTAAGACATAGGATATACAAGTTCTAGATTTAGGAATCAAACAGTACACTTTTAGATCATTTCATATTCTGGGTTCTAGATGCAACATTTATAAATAAGAGGGACTTATGTTACTACTGAGAAATCTGGGCTAGATGAACTGAGGACCCCACATATATGAGTCATGGTCCTGGTAGGAACAGATGGCTCACTAAGCTCTGAGAAGAAAGTTCAATAAACTATTTACAAAGCTGTGGGCAGAATGCAGGGAAGGCATGGGGAGAATGTGGTACCCAGGATTGGCTAGGAGTTCCTTCTAGGAACAAGGAAACAAGAGAGGCTGTGAGAAGAGGGCCACCTGAAGAACCCATGACCTCAGATTAAGGAATGCAGCCAGCCCTGGGCAACTCAACCAGAAGGAAACCAGAGCAGTAAACACCTAACCCCACTTTTCACCCTCCCTCTGTGCCTGCCACTAAGTGAGATGGATAGAAGGTCTAGAAGAGCTAACAGCAAAAACCCAGAACATCACATTAGCCATGCACATCAATCACATGATGGTAAACAGAAAATTTTTGAAGAAAGAACAATAGCAAGGGAAAAAACTCAAGCTCCTTACTTCATTGATACAAATACTTTGGTGTCTTACAACACTGACAATTCAAACACTGACTAGAATATACTCTTAAGGTTATACCTGCACATAGAGACATAGCAAAGTATTCTAGTTATTACAAACTCAAAAAGTTTGATTGGGAATTGACAGATCAGTAACCTGAGCAGTATCCACATACAAAAGGCGATATGCATGAGTATCTTGTCTGGGGCTAAAAGGAGGTGAGAAGTTTTGGACATGGAGACACAGGGAGGGGTGAGGGTAACAGAGAAAAAGTGCAGTGTCCTTCCTCTCTCTTTTGAGCTGTGGCGGGTTTACTAATTTAGGCACACTTCACTCAAATCTGCAAAGAAATATTGTGTCTTTATATTTTCTATGCCTATCTGAGCTCACTTATAAGGTCCCAATGAATTAGGTAGCAGGGGAAGAAAAATCAAGTACACTGAATAGTATAATACTACTACATTAATTTCTATCAAACTATCAATTTCATCTTTTTTTATTAAAAAAAAGGTAACTTAGCCCTTTTTTACATAAATATCAAACTGTCTGGTCTTTTCCCCCACAGTCTGATTCTCTAGATGGCAACTAGGCATGCAGGAAAGTAGAGTCTAAGGGGCTTGTGACAGAAAGAGGTAGGGGGGAATCACACGCAGGCCTTTTCACTGTCCTCCAGCAACAAATATGGCTGCCTGGTAGGCACTACCTCCCGCCCCCTCCTTAGTATCTGTGGTCAATTCTCCTGTCATCTGGTCAGGGTCTGCAGTTGTCCCTGCAGATCAGGCCCCTGCTTGGTTCCTACAGATGCTGAGTAGCCCTGAGAGGTGGCTGTGACTTCTCCTTGGTACTGGTCCAGGGAGGTCTACCCACAGCCCTCAGAGACAAGGCCACTTCATCCCACCACCATGATTTCCCCTGGGAGTTTCCCACTCATCCATCCCCCTTCATCATCCAATCTGGCCCACCTGGGTACAAGGTACAACTTGAGAAAACTACACTCACACCACTCTCACCAAAGCATGCCTGCCCTCCTGTGAGGTACTTCCCAGGGACAGCACTGGGTAGAGGGAGCTCCCAAAGCCACAAAGGCAGGACTTGGCCCCAACAAGAGGAGATCAGATATATTCCTGTCCTACTTCTAACTTGCTGCCCACCTTATTCTTCCCACAATCCCCTAGGCTGGCAAAGGCAGCTCTTGTCTACATTTTATTCTGGGATATCCACGTAAAGTCAAATCCCTAAGCTGTAGCTGAGGCCTTCTTCCGGTGGGATCCAGTGAGCTCCACTCAGGGGCAAGATCAAAACCATTCTCAAAACACTAACATATTATTTGCTGTTTTCATTCTCATTCTTTTATGAGTATACACTGTGGTTTTCCAGAAGCTATGTGGTGTGTGATTCCATTAAAGACTGAACACAGAAGCAGATATGTGACTCCAGCTGTCTTCTATTAAGCCAGATGTTTGTTAAAATGTTAAACACTACCACTCTTCTCACTATTTTTTCTGGTTTGGGATAATATCATTTTTTAAATGAAGATATGTTATTTAGGTTAACATGTAATGGGTTTGTTCTGGACATGTAAAAATGAATTTTTAAATAAACACCTTTAAAATTTCTTAGTTTTAAGCCCTAATAAGTCAATATTGATGAGTCACATGATCAAAAGTTCTTGGACAGCCTCAATTATTCTTTGAGAGTGAAAAGGTATCTTGAGAGCAAAAGTTTGAGTCCTGCTTCTCTAGTCTCTTCTGCAAAGCCATAGACTCACTAGGAGCTCAAAAACAAATCAGCGTTAACGTGAATGCTCCTTTTCCAAGCCACATCAGGGTTCTCCCTCCCATAAGCCTGTGGTTCACACTTGAAAGTGAAATGTTGAAATGTTGGAGATAATGTGGTTCAAAGGGGAAGACTATACAAGTGCCAGTTGGACACGTGCAAGGTATTATGTGCGATCCTCTTCTAGGAGAAGGTAAGAGAGACAATAACCAAGATTCGGGGTTCAAGGAGTGTCCCAGCAGGGTCCCCAGTGACAAAGGGAGACCAAGAGTTGGGGAGTGGACATTCTTGCTGGGACAGCTGGAGATGGCTCCCTGGGGTTCCCAGACTGGGACTTTGGTGGGGCCTTTTGATGAGGAAGCCCAAAGAATAGAACAAGAGCAAAACTCTCCCCAACACTTGGGGCCCCCAGAAGACATGCAAAAGGGTAGGAGCTGGCACCCTGGGTCAAACATGTGCGATCCAGACACTCACAAGTCAACTATTAATCTTGATAAAATGTCACTTCTCCCTGTGGGCTAGTGAAGCCTGGGACAGACCTAAAATTACATACCTATGGTCAAGTACTGGTGCTCCAGAACTTGTGACAGAAATATAATATCAACTGTATATTGTAGTTTCTGAGCCAGCCAAAAATTTTGAAATTACTTATGAACACAGAATGAATACATATTTCAAATGCATTAAAGTTGAAATTATAATAATTAGAATTAATATCTTTTGAGTGCTGACTGTTTTTCAAAATGCTACTACTTAGAGTGAATCTTCATCTAATTGAAATACAGATCTTACCATTATTTTTTTTTTAAGATTTTTATTTATTTATTTGACAAAGACACAGCGAGAGAGGGAACACAAGCAGGGGGAGTGGGAGAGGGAGAAGCAGGCTTCCCACAGAGCAGGGAGCCCGACGCGGGGCTCGATCCCAGGACCCTGGGATCATGACCCGAGCCGAAGGCAGACGCCCAACGACTGAGCCACCCAGGCGCCCAGATCTTACCATTATTCTATATAGATATTATTATCATTATTTCCATCTTAGAGTTGAGGAAACTAAGAGCTTCATTCAAGGCCACACAGCTAGGAAGAGTTAATAAAATATGCTTTTAAATTTTTTGTTTCCTCAAATCTACTTTAACAGTAAAACTCAGGCACTCTGTAATGATACCCATTGACATTGTGCTTCAGTGTGTGTTTATATATAAAAGATCCACCCTTAAACTCTCCACCACAGCACCCCCCCTTGTCGCAGACACCCATCTGAAATGGTCCTGAGAAAAGCAATCTGGTTCAGTTTGCTAAGGGGACAAAAATTCCTCGTAGGGTTTAGTGATCGCTACAGTTGGAATGTTCTGAAACCAGGACCATGTTCCTGTCATGGCAAATTAGGTCACCATGGCGAGACATGGAATCATGGGATGATGGAATGTAAGAGTACATTATTAACTGATGTCCTCTCTGTTTTATTTTTCCTCGGTACCATTTAACAAATTGAATGTAAATGTTCAGAAACACAAAATGCTTTGTTGGGTGGTTAAAAAGAGGTGGGGTAGAAGAGGAAAGAGCACATAAACCGGCAGGCAATATAATAATAGGACATTGACTATCGTAAAAACTTCCGGAAATGTTATTCTTCTATGAACGTCTTTTGGAAGTTATCCCTTAAGTAGTCCAGTACTTTTTTGCCCAAGCCACTGTTTTGTTTTGTTTTTTTTAAGTGTGTCAGAACTGATTTTGTCAACCTCTAGTAAGTAAAAACAGGAAGTTTTTAATATACAGCCTTTTAACCATATATAATGATATCATACAAGAATGAATAAAAATGTGAAACTATTTAACCTATACTAAACCATATTGAACATCTCCAAATGGGGAACTTTTTATTTTAAATTTTTATTTTTCAGATGATAAGTGAGACAGAAAGACCCTATAGCTTCGTGGCTACACATGTGAGTTCTGGAACCAGATTCCATGGTTAGAATCCTGCTCTATCACCTACTAGTTGTGTGACCTAGGGTAAGTTACTTAACTGCTCTGCAACTCTATTGCATAGTGTGAAAATGAGTTTAATAATACTTATATCTACCTTATAAGAAGTTTTCTTGTGGGGTGCATGGGTGGCTCAGTTGGCTAAGCATCTGCCTTCGGCTCAGGTCATGATCCCAGGGTCCTAGGATTGAGCCCTGTGTTGGGCTCCCTGCTCAGCAAGGAATCTGCTTCTCCTTCTCCTCCCCTCTTGGGCTCTCTCTATCTCTGTTGCTTTCTCAGTATCTCTCTCTCTCAAATAAATAAATAAAATCTTAAAAGAAAAAAAGTTTTGTTGGATGAATAAATGAGCTAACATGGAAAGTACTAAGAAAACTGTTTGGTACATAGTAGGCACTCAATAAAAGGTGGTTATGAGTATCATCTTACAGCCTCTTGACTTTCACTGCCATTCTAATCTAAACATCTTAAAGATAAAACCAAAATGAAGCATGATACTTTTCACCAACGTTAAAACAAAACACAGAGATGTGTTGAAAAGAAATATAAGTCTCAATTCAAAGGGCATTTAAAGATCTAGATTTTTAGAACCTAGATTAAAGAACCTAGATTTTACTGATGGTTTTTTTGCAGATATGGAAGTCGCCACAGCACAAATTCTAGCATCTTTACTTTTTGAAATAACATTTATATTTGCCACATATATTTCTAAAAGATCACTGTGGACATTGAATAGACAAAGAGGTTACAACAAGGGGAAGCAAATAAGAGACTGCTGTAATTGTCCAAGGACAAGATGAAGTGAAATGGACTAGAGTCAGAGAAGCAGAGATGGGGAAAAGCAGAAGTTCTTTATGAAATAATAAATGTAATTTGGGGCTGCTTCCCCACAGATACAAACAATATAAATACAAAAAATAGCAAGTGTTGGCTAAGGTACAGGGAAATGAGAAAACTCCCACATTGCTGATGGGACTATAAAATGGTACAGCCACTTTGGAAAACAGTTTGGCAGTTCCTCAAATTATTAAACATAGAATTACCATATGATCTAGAGATTCTACCGTTAGGTATTTAACCAAAAGAATTGAAAACATATGTCTACAAAAAACCTTGTATACAAATGTCCATGGCAACATTATTTACACTAGCCAAAAAAGTGGAAACAGCCCAAAGTGTCCATCAACTGATGAATGGATAAACAAAATGTGGTATATCCATTCCATGGAATATTAGTCATTATAAAAAGAAATAAAATACTGATAAATGCTACAAGATGGGTGAACCTGGAAAACATTACGCCAAGTGAAAGAAACCAGTCAGATGCAAAAGGTCAGGTAGTCTATGATTCTATCTATGGAAAATATCCAGAGTGGGTAAGTCCATAGAGACAGAGAGTAGATTAGCGGTTGCCAGCACCTGTGGAGGGAAGACTTGGGAATAAGTACTTATGTGGGTGGGGTTCTTCTTGGGTGATGCTACGTTCTGGAATTAGACGGAGGTAGGGGTTGCCTACCTCAATGAATACATGAAAAAAACCAGAATTTTACACTTTAAAAGGGTAAATTTTGTGGCATTTAAATTATATCTCATCATAGCTATTACCAAAAATTATAGGAAAATGAATTTAAATAAAAATGTAGCTGAGGAACTCTTTCTTGACCTCTTCAATTCAGAAAAGTGGATGGTTCTTAGAGGATGTACTTGAAAGTTCCCATGGGAAATTTTGTTTAGGGATAGGGAATTGAAGCTTCTTGCAATGTAGATTAGTGATGTTGGTTATCTTCTGGCAGACACACCCTGTAGACAACAGATATTATCTAGTGATGCTTTATGTAAAAGCAAATATTTCTCAGATCAACCACCAGAAGGGAGAGTAAAAGGTTAACCACATCACCAAAAATTAAGTAAAACTTTTCATAGTGCTCAAAACAGAAAGGGGCTAATTAGGCCTGAAAATAAAATATATTCTTACACCATCAGAATGATCACTCAAGAAACTATTGGCACAAAGTCTAATGCAATAAAAGAGGATGATGATGTTCTAAGCTTTCTAAGTCATCTTTTTAAAAAATCAATTGGATAAGTTAACTAATTTACTTCTTTAAAAAAAAAAACTAATTTACTCTTAACACCCTCCAAAGTCATTTCTTTTATGGTCCCTGAAGCTTGTATGCCCTTGAGGTTTCTACAAGAGGAAAATGCACCCAAATATTGGAAGCTGAAGAATAAGAAGAAAAGATTTTTAGCTTTACAAATTGCAGCATTATACAATATGTCTCTTGGGAATCTAAAAGGAGCTATAGGTATTTTACTAGATACTTTATTAAACTCATTTACCTTAGATAACTAACTTTGGATATATTGCTATAGAATGAGACTGGAATATTCTTGCCTTTTTTATTAGGATAACGTCCATAAACACCAACAAATGTACCAAAACTCGATAATCTCTACCTGGATGAGTAGATGGAGAACCATATAGTAACCATATAGGAGTCAAAAAACTACAGCTGTCATTTTTATGTTTCTCACTTTTAGTCTTTTTTTTCATTCACTTGTGGACCAAAAAACTCTCTACATGGTTCTGAACCTGATCAAGATGTTCTTTCCCTTCCAAATTGTGGAGAAGATAGGCAAAGAAAAAAGAAAAAAAAAAATTACATCTGCTACAGGGGTCACATCTGTTTGAGGAACATAAAGATGTTTCAGTTAAATGTACCAGGTTAGGGCGCCTGGGTGGCTCAGTTGGTTAAGCGACTGCCTTCGGCTCAGGTCATGATCCTGGAGTCCTGGGATCGAGTCCCACATCGGGCTCCCAGCTCAGCGGCGAGCCTGCTGCTCCCTCTGACCTTCTCCCCTCTCATGCTGTTTCTCTCTCTCTTGCTCTCTGATACATAAATAAATAAAATCTTAAAAAAAAAAAAAAGACTTCTAAATGTACCAGGTTAAAAAGGTGGTAACTTCATACTTGCTTTGAAATATTGAAAATATTGAAAAATTCAAAATGTAGGTGTTTGGCTGAAAAAAAAATGAGCTGGAATCAGTCCTAAATACTTTTTGGCAGAAAGAGTAAGAACTTGCTTCTTCAAATCTTGAAATGATGCCCAATGTTCTCTCCTCCATTGACTTTTCATTTAAAATGTTCACCTTCCAAGTGCAAAATACATATATATAATTAATTAAATGCAGTGCAGCAAATGCTGTATATTTTCTCTGAAATTTTAGCAACAATCATTTCCATGCCAAGTTGTCTAAGCCTTCTTGGCACTGTGAAAACAGAACTGTATTTTCTATAATCAGTTAAACGAATAAAAACAAAGCTAATCATTCTCCTCAGGCCTAAATAAATTTTGAGGGATTTCCTTTTTTAAGTGAAGGATGTTTTCCTTTTTTTTTTTTCCTTTCTTAAATACAATGATCACATTTTTACGACCACTTATCAGGCCCTATGTCCACACAATTTTCTTCTAAGTACTTTGAACATGTGCTATCACATTTGGTCTGCCTATAAAAGAATTCTAGGGGAAATAGCACACAGGTGATTTGATAGGTAAATTCTCAAATGCATCTCCCAGGGAGGTGCGGTGTCCAGGGGAAAAGGCATGGGCCTGGGGCGCCTGGGTGGCTCAGTCCGTAAGCGTCTGTCTTCAGCTCAGGTCATGATCCCAGGGTCCTGGGATCGAGCTCCACATTGAGCCCCACATCGGGCTCCCTGCTCAGCGGGAAGCCTGCTTTTCCCTCTCCCACTTCCCCCTGCTTGTGTTCCCTCTCTCAGTCTTTCTCTCTCTGTCAAATAAATAAATAAAAATCTTTTAAAAACAAAAGGGAAAAAAAAAGAAAAGGTATGGGTCTTTGTATTTAGGAAAACCTGAGGTCAAATCCTAATACACACACACACACACACACACACATTGTCATCTCACCAGTTTTGTGATCTAGTTTCATATTTTAATTTATCAGAAGTTACTTTTTTTGGTCAATAAAATAGGGCAACATTTCTATCAAAAAATGTTAGCTCCTTTTCCTCCTTTTTGAGGAGGTAGGAAGTTCAACACAATAGACAGAACACAAGAACCTGCCCAGCCTGTCCTCCCTAACACCTCTCCAGGAGCTCTTCACCTTGTTTATAATGTTGTCTGCCATGTTTCAGCCTCTCAGGCCTGGTTCTGTGTCTTCACAATCTTATTCTAAGCATTTGGGATATTTGTTATTATATTTGATGCTTCATCTTTAAAAACTGTACCAATTTTCTATAAGAATTAAAAAGGGCAGTCATGTAAAGACATCTATATGAATGCAGAGGCAGCTTTCTGATTAGCTCTAATTTTATTTTATTTTTTTAAAAGATTGTATTTATTTATTTGAGACAGAGAGAGAGCACAAGCAGGGAGGAGGGTCACAGGGAGAGGGGGAAGCAGACTCCCTGCTGAGCAGGGATCCAGGACCCTGGGATCATGGCCTGAGCCAAAGGCAGATGCTTAACCAATGGAACCACCCAGGCCCCCCTAGCTCTAATTTTAAAGGTATATATTCAACAGGAAAGGTAAAGCCCAAAGAGATGGCTGGCAAAAGCTAGCAAAAGGACTTTTAAAGCCTTCATTGGCTCAAGAAGGTCAAGGAAGAATAAGTCCACTATTAAGACCATCGGTACAAACTCTTCAGTTTTGCATATACCATTATTGTGAAGAGAAAAATCTCAACACTGAAAATAATCCCTCCTGATGCTAAAGCTCTGTGAATCTGTGATTTATATCCTATCCTCAGAACCGACACCATGCCTACCACATAGCAAACACTCAGTAGAATGTAGAATGAATGAATCATGACCAGGATTAATATTTTCAGATCTACATGCCTTTAAAAAGATACAAATTTAAAGAAATGTTAAATCTGTTACATTAAGAAGATCTCAAATACAATTAAAGTTTAGAAAGCCGAAGAACACTTAGAATAAGATCTCAAAGGAAGGACACATTCAATGAGGAAAAGAAGAACTTCAATTGGATAAGATAAACATGATTTTAAGACCAGAAGATTCTTTCAAAGAAATACTATATCCACATGTACAATTTTAAGCAAAGTAGGCAGAGATATATTCAAAATAACCCCACCTTGACAAAGGAGTCAAGAATATACAAAAGGAAAAGACAGTCTCTTCAGTAAATGGTGTTGGGAAAACTGGACAACTACATGCAAACGAATGAAACTGGACCACTTTCTTATATGATACACAAAAATAGACTCAAAATTGATTAAAGACCTACATATGAGTCCTGAAACCATAAAACTCTTAAAAGAAAACATAGGCAGTAATCTCTTGAATGTCATCCATAGCAACATATTTATGGATCTACGTCCTCAGGCAATGGGAAAAAAAGCAAAAATAAACTATTGGGACTACACCAAAATAAAAAGCTTTCACACAGCAAAGGAAACCATCAACAAAACAAAAAGGCGATCTACTAGAATAGGAGAAGATATTTGCAAATGATATATTTAATAAAGGGTTAATATCTGAAATATATAAAGAACTCATGCAACCCACACCAAAAAAAAAAAAAAAAAAAATCCCAAACAACCCAATTTAAAAATGAGCAGAAAACCAGAATAAACATTTTTCCAAAGAAAACTACAGATGGCCAGCAAACACATGAAAAGATGCTCGATGTCACTAATCATGAGCAAAATGCAAATCAATTCCCAAGGGCAACATCACCTCACACTATCAGAGTAACTATTATCAGAGAGACAAGAAATAACCAGTGTTGGCGAGGATGTGGAGAAAAGGAAATCCTCATGCACTGCTGATGGGAATGCAAATCCGTCCAATTGTCATGAAAAACCGTATGGAAGTTCTTCAAAAAATTAAAAATAGAGGGCGCCTGGGTGGCTCAGTCGTTAAGCGTCTGCCTTCGGCTCAGGTCATGATCCCAGGGTCCTGGGATCGAGCCCCGCGTCCAGCTCCCTGCTCGGCGGGAAACCTGCTTCTCGCTCTCCCACTCCCCCTGCTTGTGTTCCTGCTCTCGCTATCTCTCTCTCTGTCAAATAAATAAATAAAATCTTTAAAAAAAAAAATTAAAAATAGAAATACCATATGATCCAGTAATTTCACTACTGGGTATTTACTCAAAGAAAACAAAAACACTAATTAGTAGAGATATATGCACTCCTATGTTTATTGTAGCATTATCACAATAGCCAAGATATGGTAGCAACCTAAGTGTCATGGATTGATGAACGAATAAAGATGTGATATATATATTTAGTGTGTGTGTATGTGTGTGTGAATATATATATGTGTATATACATATACATATATATATTTGGTATATATGGTATACATATAAATATGTATTAGTACATATATATTTGGTATATATAGTATGTATATATATGGTGTGTGTATATATATTTTATATATGGTGTGTGTGTGTACATATATATACGAACACTGGAATGTTACTCAGCCATAAAAAGGAATGTTATCTTGCCATTTGCAATAACATGGATGGACCTAGAGGGTATTTTGCAAGTAAAATAAGTCAGACAGAGAAAGACAAATACTATAAGATTTTACTTAATTGCAGAACAAAAAAAAATAAACAAACAAAAAACAGAAACAGATTCATAAATGCAGAAAACAAACTGGTGGTTGCCAGAGGGGATGGGAGGATGGGAAAAATAGGTGAAGGGGATTAAAAGGTACAAATCTCCAGCAAAAAAAAAAAAATCAAAAATTAAAATAACCTCACCTACCTCCAACTGCACCAGAAATATCTCAGTTCCCATATCTGATTTCTATGGCCTTATGTTTGTAATTATTTTGGTTTATACTCTTCTCCCTATGAGAGATAAGAAACTGTATCTATAATTGCATTGTATCATTGGTATTTAGCCCACCAAGTCTTCAATTTACTGAATAAACAAGCAAATTGACGGCTAAGCTTTTTTCTAAATAAATCTTATTTTTCCATTTACTCCAAATGTATTATCAAAGATCTATTCCCACAGGAAAAAGTTCCCAGGGAACGTGGGAATTTCTGATGAGAGAAAGAAAAAGGATAGCCTCTCCCTTTGACAAAAGCCCTGTCCCAAGCCAGTAGGAACTTATAGAAGAAGCAGGTCACTCTTGAGGTCAACCAATGCTTCCTTCATAATGTTTTGCATTTCCTTTGGAAACAGGCAATTTCATCTCAACATTGACCATACTCTTTCCATTTCGCCTAGCCCTGTAAGTCACAGGACATTCTCCTGTGTCTGGAAATCAATTCTATTCACCTCCTTTTCCATCATGTGGATAGTAAGATACTTGGAGTTACTCAACAATCTCATACTCTCACTTTCCACACGGCCACCTAATATATTGCCCTGCAACCCGAAAACTCTAAAACTTCAATGTTAATATAAAACAAAACATTTCCTATTTTACAAGTTGGTAAGTTAACATGTTCACCAATTTGGTTTATTCGTAATGAGAAGAATTAATTAAAATAGAAAATCAACAATGCTTTCTTTAGCAGGTTGATTTACATCCTGCGTTGTAGCAAAGTGTCCTCAGACATTGGTGTCCTAACAGTATTTCTGGAGCTCTTACTATGTGTAAGGCATGATAATTGGTGTTGTAAGGAGGACTAGGAAAATAGTAAAAACGTCTTCTCTGCCCCATGAAATATAAAACCTAATTGAAGAAACAAAACCATTGAAAAGCCTTAAAATTGCATTTTAAAAAACCAAACTATATTTTTTGGAAGTAGAGGACTAATTAAATGAATGAGGCAGGAAAGAAAAACTACTGAATCAGAGAAGTAAAAAATTAGTTGGGCTGGCCTGGATTTGGAAGGCTTCACAAAGAAGAAGGGACTTGCGTTATTATTTGAATGATGGATAGGATTCAAAGAGGCAGAGAGAAAAGAGTGCATTCCAGGCCAGCAGGATTGGTTTCAGCAAAAGCATAAAATCAGAAAGTTCAAGGCAGCTTGGGGCACAGTTTAGCTGGAGTACAGTACCAATGAAGTGGATAGTTAGAGCTGTCGGCAAAGGTTGCAGCTCAATGGTCAAGGTCTTGCTTGGTCAGAATAAGCTATTTGGACTTCCTCTGGTAGACTATGGGGAGTCACTGAAGTCTTTGAGTCAGGGAATGATAAGATTGAAAGAGTGTTTTATGACCAATTTGTCAGCAATATGAATGATGGATTGCCAAAAACAGAGACTGGAAGCAGGGTGAATAATTAAATTAAAAAGCCTCTAAAATAGAAGAAATAAGGAAAGATGATAAAGCTCAGGAAGAATGGTGGTTCCAGTAGTGGGAGAATTGGGGAAAGAAATGGAACAAGGGACATTTGAAGAAAGAGCTGACAAAAAGTTGATGACTGGTAAGATCTGGGAGACAAAGAAGGGCATCTATGATGTCAGATTTTAAAGCCCAGATGACTAAGATGGTACTACCTTACATTTGTGCCATATACTAAAATTAATTTCTGGAACGTGTTCTTATTGCAAATAAAGAAATGGAAACCCTTGTAGTAACCTTTATCCCTTTGGAGTAAGATACAAAATTTTCCTTTCAACTTCATAGTAGATACTAGAAGGGTGCTTCTCGGCTCACATTCCTTTGCTCTAAATGGCTCTTCACAGCTATGGAGCCTGGCTCTTTATGATCATCATACTTATGTCACACCATCCATCCCTCTTTTGACCAAGCTTGCACTGAACTAAGCACTAGAGACTACATGGATCTATTTTGAGTCACCCAAGCCCAGAAACTTGGAAATGAAATCTGGGAAGACTGACGGCTGAAGGCACTGAATGTTGAAGTGATAGAAATTCAGGGCTGAGAGACCCATTTTAAAGAGTCTACAAAGTGGCCATGTACAAATATAAAAAAGGAAACAGTCTCCAGGGAAGGACAGAGACACAGGGAAGAAAGGAGGCATATTAAAAATCAGCAGATAAGCAGAGAAAAGCTAGGACGAGTCACGTTCAAACTAGAGGAGAGGGGCACCTGGGTGGCTCAGTCAGTTAAGTAACAGACTTGCTTTCAGTTGGGGTCATGATCTGGGGTCATGGGATAGAGCCCCACATCCAGCTCCTCGCTCAGCGAGGAATCTGCTTGAGACTCTCTCTCTCTCTCCCTCACTCTCTGCCCCTCCCCCAGTTGTTCTCTCTCTCTTTCTCTCAAATAAATAAATAAATCTTAAAAAAAAAACTGAGGAATTCTTAATCTCGGGAAACAAACTGAGGGTTGCTGGAGTGGTGGGGGGTGGGAGGAATGGAGTGGCTGGGTGATAAAAATTGGGGAGGGTATGTGCTATGGTGAGCCCTGTGAATTGTGTAATACTGATGAATCACAGATCTGTACCTCTGAAACAAATAATACATTATATGTTAAAAAAAAAAAAAAGAAGAAGAAGAAGATAGCAGAAGGGGAGAATGAAGGGGGGGAATCGGAGAGGGAGACGAAACATGAGAGACTATGGACTCTGAGAAACAAACTGAGGGTTCTAGAGGGGAGGGGGGTGGGGGGATGGGTTAGCCTGGTGATGGGTATTAAAGAGGGCATGTTCTGCATGGAGCACTGGGTGTTATATGCAAACAATGAATCATGGATCACTACATCAAAAACTAATGATGTAATGTATGGTGACTAACATAACATAATAATAATAATAATAATAATAATAAATAGAGGGGAATAAGAAAGTATCTGCCTTGGTTGCTCTTACTGACCAGTTCCTGATTCCCTAGTGAGACCCAGCAGCACCTGCTGCCTATGGGTCAATCAGGTGCTGTGTATCCTTCCTTCAGTGTCTCCTTTGGCTTAAGCTAGTTTGAAAGGCTGTCTGTCCCTCACAACAAGATTATACTGGCAAAGAAAATTTCGCTCTGCCACCTCAGGGCATTATAAACTGAAATAGAACAGCCAAGAGAAAAAGGTGATTTTAGGAGTAGACAGCTGGGAGATGGGGAGTAGAGTTTTAAACACACTTATGCATTGAATGCAGCACTGGAATAACAGGAATGAAGCTAGGGCAGGGGCTGGAAATGTTGATTTAGTCAGTTAAATAAAGATGATGGCTGAAATTCTCTCTCCAGTGAGCATGTGTGACAGAAGACAGAGACCCTTGCCAGGAGGAGAAAACCTGGTAGAAGAGGTCCAAGAGATTGCCAGATTGCCAGATTTTCAGGGAAGCCTCTTTTAAAAAATGAACTGAACTGGGAGGGGAGAAGGGTCAGGCTTATCCTCAGATCTTTCTTTTACCCTTTGTTAAAGATGCAACGCACATTTACTTTGCAATCAAAGAGACTTACAAGACAAATTTTGTTAAAGTAAATACTGTTTTTAATGAGGATAGAAAAAGTAAACGTGGGTTAAATTTCAGCTTCTAAAAGTTAAAGCTTAAACTTCTATTTTGACTATAATCTTTTTATTTCTATAAACATCTTCAAACCTAAAATGGACAAATCTCTTCTCTAAGTCGAAATCCCTCCTTCTCCATGAAATCTTCCCAGGGATAAGAGTAAAGTCGCGAAGTCTACAGTCCTAAACATGAAACAATTTTCAAGACTACCACAAGAAAGCATATTTTGACTTTGGAATACTAATATCTTTTTTTTTTAAGATTTTATTTATTTATTTGAGAGAGAGAATGAGAGAGAGAGAGCACATGAGAGGGGGGAGGGTCAGAGGGAGAAGCAGACCCCCTGCTGAGCAAGGAGCCCGACATGGGACTTGATCCCGGGACTCCAGGCTCATGACCTGAGCCGAAGGCAGTCGCTTAACCAACTGAGCCACCCAGGTGCCCTGGAATACTAATATCTTAATTGTGCATTTTTCTGCAATATTTTGGAGTATTACCATTTGACAGTTAGGAACAGGTTTGACATGCCAGTCGACAGGAATGTTCCTCCATCAATAGTATTCATTGTGCCCGCTTGAATGGAGTGGAGCAAGGAAAAAAAAATGAACCCATTCCAAGTACGGAGAAGCAGGACTGCTTGACTGGCAGTTTTCAGAACCTAGCACAGAGCTGAGAGTGTGTTTGTACTTTTTGATCCTGAAAAAACACATGCACAAAACTCTCTAAAACTATTAGTACCCTTGACCTGAAACCCTGGATCTAGTTTTAAAAAAATTACTTTGCTTTCAGCAAGTCCCTAAGAACTATATGGAGCTCAACTAAATCAGAGGCAATTCTGGTCTTACATGTACTTTGGTGGAAATATTTCCTCTCTAAATAGAAATATATTGAACTTTAGCTCAGAGACAGTCAAAACTTCGTAAGTAATATCAAAGAAGTTCTCTTATTACAGAGGTAAAAGGAGCTGTTTACACCATAAAACAATCAAAGAGTTAATCTTGTTTCATTCTTACAGGAGTAAAACCCACTGGCAAGCTTTAACTATGTTAATTTTCAAACTTTCAAGTCTGCACTCAAACCACAAAGCCAGCAAACTAAAGGTAACCAAAGGAGCTCTTTGGTAAAGACAGAAATGAACTATGCCTTTTGAAGTGTTTCCAGGGAAATGTGTTTGGAATATTTAAGTCCCAAGTGAGTTACAAAGGTTATTCATTCACAAGTGAGATAAATTCATAGCTGTCAAATTGTCTGGATTCTCTGTGTGATCACCAGGGCTTCAAGTCATGATTTTTTTTCTTGCAAAAGTTCAATATTTTCACAGCTTCAAATTTGATCGTACTTTATAATTTGGAAATAAAGAATTGCTTCTCTTCTTTACCTACTCACTGAAGCAATAAAAGTCCATGAGTATATTAAAGCAGTTTTTGTCTTCCCTTGTAGTTGTATTTTGTTTCTTTTAATAAAGCCAAATGTTTCTAAATTGGATGTTTCTCCCAGTAAACTAACTGGATATAATTAACAAAGTGTCTGGTTTCACCAAACAGATGGGGGAAGGGGGATGGACTATTGCAAATATAAATTTTACTGTGTTTTATATTCAGCTACATGCTCTTGAATAATTGTGAATGAAATTGTGCAAAGGTCCCTCCAAATAAGTTTTGACCTTTTTTTTTTTTTTGCTTTTTTAATTGCTGACGTGATTCAGAAAGAAAGGAAGAACTTTGTTTTAATTGCTTAATAAAACCTAAATTAGGAGTTAAGAGAAGAGTAGGAATCCTTAACAAAGACAACAACAAAGAACAGGGAAAGGCAGTTCTTGACAGAATCCTTCACAGGGGACAGAAAGAAGCTGTGGCTACTGACCCAGTTAACCTGACATCCAGTTCAGTTCACAAAGTAAAAAGATGGCTCTAGGAGCAGCGCCCAAGCCTGATCTAAGCCACTTGGAGAGGGAAGCAAGGACTTCAGGGGCTTCTGTGTATCCCAGTGTGATAAAGCCAGGGTGCTCAGGTAGTCATCGGCGTGGGAAAGCCAGGCAACAGCATGGGAAAGCCAGCCAATGCAAGAAGCTGGTCATAACGGCTCTGTAAGTCCCAATATGTCTGACCCCAGGGAGAAGGTGACATCATTGTTACTCACAGCTTATTGATGACCTGAGAGGGAGAAGGCAAAGTCAGAGGTGATCCCTGCCTGCCAGAGACGCATCATCTCTTTGGAGAGTCAGGCATGTATGAAAAAGGCTCCGTTAAAATGTAAAGTAGTTGAATACTTAACTAGAGTATCAATAATCGCTGAAGGATTTGGAAGTGGGGGCCAAAGGAAAGAGAGCACTGAGGAATGTGAAGAAAAGAGGAGGGAATTACAGACAAAGGGGAAGAAGCCATAAGGTCAGGCCGAATGGTTTGGGACACTATGAATAGACCATTCATGTTTCAGTGGAGGATCCACGTAGAGGCTTGGTAGGAAAGAAGGTGGGGAAGTAGGTAAGTGCTAAGTTGAAAGCGTTTGGAGGGCTACCCATAGCCCCTGAAAGCCCTCGGTAGAGGAATATTTCATGTAAAGTTGTATTTTTAAACGATTATTTTGATATCTGTCTATAGGATGGAGAGGGAAGGGATCGTAGCAAGGGAGATGAATGAGAAGGTGATAGTAGACACAAAACGAAATGGTGTAGATATGAGGTGTGCAATGAGAAGGAGGAAGAGATGAATAGCTGGTTTATCAAGTATTTACTAAGAGCCAAGCACACCGCGAAGTGCTGTAAAATGTATGAGTGTGAGACAAAGGACCTTAGACTAACAAAAACCTTAACAGGTCAAGCTAAGTCTAAGATCATATTGTGAACAATGAGGTATTCCGCATACAAGAATATCTTTGAAGAATGATGGAACAACTATCCAGATATATCCACATTCAGTTAGAGATTTTAGAGACTCAGGTCATATTCCATTTTCTGTCAGTGATACACAGACACACATGCATACAAACATGTACATATATGTATATCTTATGTATCTATAAAAGATATGTGCATATCTTGTATATATTATATATAGCTTATATATACGTATATATATAATTTTTCCCATAAAACAAAACAATTTACATAAGTTTTTAAAAAGATCAAACATCTTTTGACATATTTCCTAACACTGGCCAACATTAAGTCGGGTTTCTCACACTTCACTAATACACGTGTTTTTTGGCTGTTTATAAATCAAATGATATCTTGATGATCCGAGGAAGATGGTTTTCGAAGAAAACCTGTTGTGAATCTATAAATTGTAACAACTCATTCAACTGAAAGAACTTTTCATGATGTGATTTTACTTATTTTCAGAAATTGAAGTTTTTATAAGGAAAGAATATCTTCACTCAAGAAACTGAATGAATTTGAGCCCAAAGAGAAGGAAAAAAAGAAACATTTTAATTTTATTTATTATTATTCAGTCTGATTGATTTAACAGTGCAGAATGACTTGAAATAAAGTCTTTATGTAAAGGTAAGATCACATCTAAAAGGCTGCTTTCAATTTGTAGTTCAAGAATATCACAAGATATTAAAAATTCAATTAACAAAAAATGTAAGAAAATGGAAAGATAATCACTGGAATCAATTTCAAAATATAGTGATGAAAAATAATACAATTATGTACATAGGGCTAAGAAATACTCAAACTGGACACAGTATCAGAAGCAACAGACTTGAAGAATAAAAATTGACAGTAATTGACTCTTTAGGAAAAATGTAAGAGTAATGAGATACACATAGAATAGATCATTTTAGAGAGAATATCAAGGAAAAAAGAAAATTCTGGAAAAGAAATTATCATTACAATAAAAAAATTTCGAAGTAATCATTTGTCTCCAGCCTTTCTGAATGTCTCATGATTCTAATGTATTAAAAGTCTGAAATGTGCTTGAATATTTTGTAGCGTAGGAGACAAGTAAATACACAGGCTTAGCAGTTAGGCTTCTTGGGTTAGAATCTCAGCTCAGCACTAACTAGCCATGTGAGTTCTTCAACCTCTTTCTACCCCAGTTCCCTATCCTTACAAAATACAGATAATGAATATCTCATAGGTTTGTTGTAGGGATTTAGAGAGATCCCACTTTTAAGCACTTAGCAGAGATTTGGGCCCACAATAAGAATTCAATAAATATGTTATTAATATTGTTCACAGAGGGACGCCTGGGTGGCTCAGTCGGTTAAGCGTCTGCCTTCGGCTCAGGTCATGATCCCAGGGTCCTGGGATCGAGCCCCACATCGGGCTCCCTGCTCCGCAGGGAGCCTGCTTCTCCCTCTGCCTCTGCCTCTCTCTCTCTATCTCTCATGAATAAATAAATAAAATCTTTAAAAAAAAATATTGTTCACAGAAAAAGTTAATAAATCTCTCTAGTGTTCTATGAAATTACCTTTCAGTAGCAGATTAACTCCTTCTTATTGAAGTTCTACTTGATTTCACATACCTCATCTACTTCCATAAGAGGATTTGAGGTCACTTACAATTAAAGATATGTGTTTGGCACTGTGGTAAAATATAAATGGGAAAATTTAACCTACAGTGTAGGAAATGGAGGTGAATATGGTTACTATAGTTGAATCCTCTCTGTGTTTCTTGGTTGCAGGAGAAGGAACTGAAAATATTAAATTCTAAAAGTTATATTTTTAAGCTATTTGTTCTTTAAGAAGAACAATAACAGTGATAACATATTTGGGTAAGACTTTCTAACATATTTCTCCCTACAAAGTTTCACTGGATTCTCACAAAAATATTGTGAGTCCAGCTATGATAACCCAATTTTATATACAAGGAAATTAAGGCCCAGAGAGGTCCCGCAGCTAAGAAGGAACAAAGCTAAGATTGGAAGTCAAGTATGGTGAAAAGCACACACAAGCGCACACACACACACACACAAATTAACTGAGCTCTGAGCTCCCTACAAGTAGAGGCAAAAATGTAAGGGTGGCGGGGTGGGGGGGGGGGCAGGGGACCCACCTCCTGTTATCTGATAAAATATCTAATAAAAGGAAGCATGCCCTGGGCCAGTAGATACAAGCTTTTACCTTCCATTAAAACTAAGAGAAATTAGTAATATGGATATTATACAAGGGGCTTTAAACCACAAAGTGAACTCTGATTTTAGAAGTCTTAAACAAAATGCAGACATGTTCTTTATATGTGTCTTTATTATATAGCCTGAGGGAGTAATTTTAAATTGGTTTTGTGAAGGAATTATCTTTAAACAGCAGATGGCTGGGGTAGTATTTTCTAGGTAAATGGTATTCTTTTAAGAAAGATTTATTGAGAGCCTACTATGTGTCAATATCTGTGCTAGGTCACAAATATTCAGAGATGAATGTTATGATTCCTGCCCTCAAAGGTCTAACAGTCCAGTGGAGAAATTCATTTGTCACGAAACACCCTCCCAGTGATAAAGCAGGTTGGTGCAACCTGTTTTGTGCAAATACAGCAACGAGGATGGTTGACGGCCCCACTGAAAGATGCAAGACTTCCTGGGGGAGTTACAGACCTGAAACTTCTGAAGACATTTGCCAAGCGGTCAAGAGCAGACCGAGTGTTGCAAACAGAAGAAAAGGCATGTGGAAGGGCTCAGACCACAGCAGCAAGGTGTTCACAGGAATTAATCAGGTCCATGTTCCTGGAGCTTCCATAAGATACAAAGGGGTGAGGTTGAGAAAAGATGCTGAAGAGCACACGGTGGTTGAATGGGGCTACTAATGCTCTGCAAGGAGTGTAGAGTTTGCCCTTCAAGTAAAAAGGTTATCAACTGAGCAAAGAACTGACACCGTCTGACAAGGACAGGAGTGAGGACCCCAAGTATTCTGTTAATTTGCTGGTAACCAGTTTCCCAAATGACCAACTTGTTAAAATCTTGATTCTATCAATTTGCCAAAATTGTTTGTCTTATAAAGTTTATAGGTTTGTGAATTGCTAATTGACTTGTTTTCATTTTGACTTTATAGCAGGATTCTAAAGAATGTGCAGTTTGCCTCTGGTGCTGGGAGACAAACAAATCAGGGGGTGGGGCTGAAACAATAGGCCTTTGCCAGGAAAAGAGAGAAGGAAAGGAGGCACAGGGCACGCAGCAGAGCCCAGACTGCTGCCCCAGGACAGAGTTTCCTGAAGAGTGGGAGTCGGGGAAGGTAGGCTCGAGAGGACCACAGGCAGAGACAAAGGGGCAGAGAGAAGAGATTGTAGAATGGACAGATGACATTAGGGAGAAGAAATTGGAAAAATGGAGGGTCAGAGAGCAAGTCTGGAATCAGCCAAGGAAAGAGTGAAGAAGGGTGAGAGGCAGGAACAACTTGAGCGCCATGACACCACCTGCTTCCCTGGGGACCTACAGTCTATACCAGACAACTGATGTGGCACATCGGATATTTGGCAAATCAGACATTCATGAATTTTGTTTCCAGCAAATTGACTTTTGGCTAATTGATATTTTTTTTCCAAATACTAGAATACTCAAGAATAGGAGCTATCTAGGGCTATAGCTGGAAGGGGGGTATAGAGTAAAGAGGCAGTATTGGGTTTTTTTTTAATCAGACACTTGAGTAAGTTCAAAGGTAATAAGAAAGAGTCGATAATTGAACATACCAAAAGAGAAGAGATATTTTTGTAGTGAAGCTTTCCAGTTATTATTGATGTGCGGGAAACTTTCCCAAAACCTAGTGGCTTACTCAGTGATCACATCTATTTTGTTGACAGATCTGCAATTTGTCCAAGGGTTGGCAGCTGCAGCTCATCCCTGCTCCACCTGGGGTCAGCTGGAATGGCTCAAAGGCTAGGGACCAAAGTCAACCGAAATCTCACTTCCTCATATGTCTGGCAGTTGATGCTGGCTTTTGTCTGGGGGGGGGGTCTCAGTTCTCCACACCGCACTCTCCATGTGGCCTCTCTTCATGGGCTAGTGGTTCATCCTCAGAGTGTTTAAGTCAAAAGGTAAACATCTCAAGAGAAAGAACCAGGCAGAGGATATCTTGTATTTTCTAACCTCGTTTCAGAATCCACACAATGTCACTCCACAGTATTCATAGGACCACCCAAATTCAAGAAGAGGGAACATAGACCCCATCTTTTAGTGAAAGACCACAATGGTACGTTGTGATATCGTTTCTTATCACGGTGACTTGGGGCATATATGCATGGCCACCTTTGGAAATAAAATCTGCCACCCAAGCTCACTTGAGGTGGCAGGAAAAAATTATTTCCAGAGCCCAGCAAGGAGAGAGCCTTGAAATAGGCAAGAAGGTAAGCTTTCCTGGTACTAGGGAGGGCCAGACCAGGAATTCAACTGATTGTGAGTTGATTTAAGAAGAACAAAGAGGATGAAGAAAGCTAAGCAAACAGGTTTGGGCTTTTTTTTTTTTTTTTTTTTTTTTTTCATTTTTTTCCCCATGCAAGTTTCAGATGGTATCTCGGTCTTGCAATTTGCTCCTTTACCTTAAAGCCAAGTGTGGGGAGTTACAATTTGTTGCATTTTGATTAAAGACTTAATCACACTTTAAAATACTTGACCTTGAATTTCTCCTTTTTTTTAATACTACAGTTACTAGCAGACATAAAAAAAGACCTAGCATAGGTATTTAGGAGATCTAATTTTCGCTATATACAGACTCACCTTGGGAAAGAAGCAAGAAAAAGTAAGAGGTGGGGTCGAGGAGAGCAGATAATGTAGTAAAGTATCATGTCAATTCCAGGCTGCCCCAGTCTTTCTTCAGGGTCAGTTGTCACAATCTGCTGGCTTCTGTGACATGTGAGGGCTGCCACATCATTCCAATGATTAAGAAAAACCATTCTTAAAAAATCGCATACTTAGTAATGCCCAAGGCTTACTACGTAAGATTGTCAGAATTTACAAACTGTTCACAAGTTTGTAACACAGATCAGATTTTTCCCTTTAATGTCTACTGTTTTTACCTTAGAAATTATAAGGAATATTTTCTAGGCTAAATGATTTCTGGAACATCTCAGCTACTGCACATATTAGTTACTGTGTATTTATTTCTTTACCTTGGGGTCAAAAAAAATGAAATGTTGGAAGAAAATGTAGACACAATAAGGAGAAATGTTATTTTCCACACCCAATAGGCTTCAAGAGAAGTAAGAGCAACCTTCTCTTAACCTGTTGTGGAAGGTCAAGGCAAGTAGCTGTGTTAATGGGCCAATCCTTGAACTTTTAGGAAAGGTTTAAAAGTGCAGAGGTTGAGAGGGTTGAACTTCCAGAAGCCATATAGATCTGCTGGCAGAATTTCTGAGGAAAATGTGAGTGTTAAAAGGGAAATTATGAATGATGACAAGCAGAGCACTTAGAGGGAGCTTTGAGGTTTGATGCAATATTTGGCTACAAGAACACCTAGGAAAATTCAGGGCATGATTCTTTTCTATCCTAAGAGGAAAGTTATTCTACATCAAAGAGATCAGCAAAATCTTTATATAGTCCAAAAATCTTCTGCAGCTGTGTCTACTCTTCTTTTCCTCCTGTTGCATCAGAGAAAATGTCTCTTCTACCATCAAAGATCAGTCCCTTCATGTAAGCTCCAGACCCCTGCCCTTCTCATCTTAACAGAAGTTACTCTTCAAGTATCCTCCTTTTCTTGTATCTTCAACTTCTCCTTCTAGAACAAGTCATTCCTTTTTAAAAAAATTTTTATTTATTCTTTCATTTAATTCCAGTATAATTAATATACAGTGCTATATTTGTTTGAAGTATATAATATAGTGATTCAACAATTCTGTGCATTACTCAGTGCTTATCACAAAGTGTCCTCTTAATCCTTTTCACCCATTTCACCCACCCTCCCACCCACCTCCCCCTCTGGTAATCACCAGTTTGTTTTTGTATTTAAGAGTCTGCTTTTTTGTTGATCTTTTTTCTTTATTCATTTGTTTTGTTTCTTAAATTCCACACATGAGTGAAATCATATGGTATTTGTCTTTCTCTGACTGACTTATTTCACTTAGCATTATACCCTCTAGGTCCATCCATGTTGTTGCAAATGGCAAGATCTCATTCTTTTTTATGGCTGAGTAATATTCTCTTATATATGCCTACCACCTCTTCTTTAGCACACCAATGCATTCTAGCATTCTAATATATTTAAAAATATATCATTCACCCTTCCCAATTGTGACTCCTTTGCTCTGCTCCCTATCACACTGAAATGTCTTTAAAAACTTGACTCCAAACTCCACATCAAAATCCTCACCCATTCAATCTCCATCCCAGCAATCACACTGCAGTTAACTTTGTCAATGAAGCAACTTCCATGTTGCAGATCTAATTGGCACTCTTCTGGCCTCCTCTGTCTTGAATTCTCACCAGCAGTCAGTATAGTTGGTACTTGATCCTCTTGGAAATATGGCCACAAGTTCTTCTTGGTGTCTTGGACCAGCTTCTGCTCTCCTGACCTCCAAACATTGAAATTCTACTAGGCACTGTGTGAGACATCTTTCCTTCTATACCTCCTTATGCGATTAAGATTCCCAGCACCATCTTTATGTAAACAGCTTCTAAAACTTTCATTTCTAGTTTAGATCATTCTGCTGAGCCCCAAGTGCCTTGAGCCCTCAGCCTATGTGACATCTCCACTTCTCCACTTGGATTTCTCATAAGCACCTAAATTCAGTATGCCCCAGACTGAAATTCTACACATTCTCCTGTCCCCAAATGTTCCACTCTTAGCCTTTCCTGTCAGGAAATGATGCTATGATCCATCCGGTTTCTGTAAACAAATGTTTGACACTTCTCTCTCTTTCACACCCACAACCAAGTCCTGTCCATTCTATCCGAAAAACATATCTGGAATCATTTCACTTCTCTAGATCCTCTTGTTTAATAATAAAAAAAAAATCACAGAAACATTGCAGAATACAATCATAGTACATTTTATTCTTTTCTATTTCCTATGTACTTTGAATTCTTAAAGTCAAGACTATTTTAAATAAATGAATTTGGGGGCACCTGGGTGGCTCAGTTGGTGAAATGTCTGACTCTTGATTTCTGCTCAGGTCATGATCTCAGGGTTGTGAGATCAAGCCTGCATTGGGCTCTGTGCTGGGTATGGAACTTGCTTAAGAACCTCTCTTTCCCTTTCCTCCTCTCCAAACCTTCTCTAAATACATAGATACATACATACATACATACATACATACATACATACAGCATATTGTCCTTGATATTTTGGTTATTAGTGCCTTCTATCTGGTTTGTTTGGCTTTTCAAACTTCAAAGCTAATTTTTAAAGGAAGATATAATTTTTTTTTGTAGAATTCCAGGAAATTTGTCCTGGACGTGAAGGAATGATTTAAGTTTTTAAAAGTTCTTGCATGATATTTCCAAAGAATCTTTCAATGTTTCTTCATTCTGTATAGCATGAAGGTTATATATTACTCTTCACCTCCTAAAACTTTCTGTTGGATAAAATTAAAGGTCATTCACTGGGCCCAAAGTAAAAGTGAGCCCTGGAAATCAAATTCAGCCCACCCCTTCCCTCTCACCTAGTGGCCAGGAGACTTTCAATCAAAGATTTTAACAAGAAAGGGAGAGAGGGAGGAAGAGAGGGAAGAAGGGGGAGAGGCAGGGAGGGAGGAAATGAGAGAAGGGGAAGAGAGGGCGGAAAGAAGGGTACAAAGAAAAGAAAAGGGATTAAAAAAAAGAGAAGAAAGGAAAACAAAGAAAGGTTTTATCTAATTAGCTAGCACTCAAAAACTAGTAAGATCTAAGGCCTTGGAGTCTAAGGAATTTGAAAAACAGAATTTAAACAGGAAATGTTAAGTTCAGGTAGCACCATGAAGCACTTGAAGTGAAAAGGAAAAGAAAGGTTTCAGGAATTTATTCAAGTCAAAAAATAAGGATTGCCTGTTCTGCTTCCAAAGTGCTGTTGTGCTATGAACTGTGCAATTCAAGTTCATTACATGATGTGGAAATGATCAAAACTGAATTTTCCTCATCGCATGCCCTAAATCATCAAGAGTTTATGTACTTTTTAAAGATAAAGAATTTGGACTTCTTTTATAGTAGTGTATTCAGATGACTGAGTCATAGAAACTTGAAGATATTTATTGAGCTGCTACCTCAGATGAAGGACTTTTTGGAATTAATGGGCTCTAAAAGACCCAACTTGTCAGCCCCCCAGTGGCTCAGAAAGCTGTACATCCTTGTGAATATGACAAGACGTCTAAACACCCTGAACCTGAGACTGCAGGGGAACAAAAGAGCATTGCTGATTTGCTCAAAGTACGAGTAAGCAGATTCCATGTGGACATGTGGACTGAGCAGATGGCAACTGGGGATGGTACTCGCTTCCCATGCCTGAACATTCAGAGCTCAAAATATTCAAAGATTTTGAAGAATTGCAGAATTAATTAATTCTGCAATGGATGGAAATAACATCATAATTTTAGAAGAAATTCATAGAGTTTACTGAATACAAATCATGCTAATGTCTGTGCTGTCTTTAGAGGTACTATCCAGATGTGTCTACACTAGCAAATGTCTACACTTTCAGCATCCTTCAATTTCATGAGCAAAGGTTGTATGGATTGTGCCCACGTAGGAAATAAAGTATCCCTGAAAATTTCACTTACCTGGTATTTCAATCCATTTGGTTCAATTCTCCATCTTGGTCTGAAAATGTATTTCTTGCTGTACTGAATGCTGGTGGTTTCCTGGCTAGATTTCTTTGACTAGGACTGGTGTACGTATCCCCTCATTGGTGTTGGTGTAGGTTACTAATGGCATGAACTAAAACCTTCCAGGTAATAGACCTCAACCAAGCAAGAGTTGCCTAATCTGGGAGATTATATCACCTCTCCACTCCTGGGAACAGATGATAGACAGTGACTCCCTGGGAATAAGGATGGGATCCCTTCAAGAACCAAGTTGATGTTGCAATTCATACACTAGAGCTCCCCATGGAGTAGGCTAAAACCGGACTCCATCTGGACCTGCATCTTATCGTAAGTGCCTTCCGCTGCCTACCCTGTTTTTCTCCTTTTCTCTTGAAAAAATAAATCATATCCATCTGAATCTTGTCTCAGACTCTGCTTCTAGGAAATGTGATCTAAAACAGTTGCTACTGGGAGTGCTCCTACGAAGCAAAGTCTAATGTTAAGATTTTAAAGTTGAGTCACTTACCAGTGGTTGAGGACCCCATTCCTGGTGGCAGGTGAAATACAGAGAGTCCTTACCATAGTGTAACAAAATTATACTTGTTATTACTGGACACGATGTGGGCAAAAGGAGAAAGACTGGCTCATGCAACATGACTGGTTTGAGAAAAACAAGGGAAATAATGATTATAAAGATTGTGGAATTAGGGGGTTTTTGCTATAGAGGCTTTGTAGGAAGAAAAGATCAGGATCAGGTCAATTAATCACCAATTCAAAGCAAAATGTGAAGGCCAAAGGACCTCCTTAGCAGCTTTTAAAGAAATTCTCATCTCCTGTAGAGAGATGCCCCAGAGGCATTTTAAATCCACTCCCTATTAAAATATTGTCTGAACAATCCACAGAGCATCACACTTGTCCATTATATTGAGGACATTTTGTTATATATACCTATGAGCAAGAAGTGACAATTACTCTGGATATCTTGGTAAAATGCACTCCAGACAGGAAGATAAACACTACAAGATTCAGAAGCCTGACTCATTGGTAAAGTTTTTGGAGGTTCAGTGATCTAGGATATGCCAAGACATTTCCTCCCTAGAATAAAGGGCAAAGTTATTGCACCTTGCACCTCATACCTTAAAAGAGGTACACAACAGTTAGTAGGCTTCATTAGATTTCAGAGGGGTACTTGAGATTAATGCTCAGACCCAATTATGGGGTAACACTGAAGGCTGTTCCTCTTTGAGTGGAGTCCAAATTGAGAGAAGAGTTCTAAAGCAGATCCAGCGTGCTGCAAGCAGCCTTAGCACTTGGAACCTATGACCCAGCAGACTGGAATCTATACTAGGAAAAGGTACCATGTGGTATCTCTAGCATGCCCCAAGAGAAAGCCCACATGAAGGTTCCTGGAGTTCTAAAGTAAGACAATGACATCTGCAACAGAGAACTATACACCATTCATAGTGTTCTTGCCACGTTACTGGGTCTTGGTAAAGAAGGAGCATCTGACCTTGGGACATCAAACAGCAATATTATAGCAATAACTACCCAAAATAAGCTGGTTATGCCAAGCACACAAAGTCACCAGGTTGGGTGGGCAGGGAAGCACCAGGATCGGGATCCAGCATGTTCAGAAGACATCACTAAGCTGCACAGAGAGACATACAGATGCTCATGCCTCCCACCACTGTTGCCGTGATACCGCTCACTCAGGTCACAACTGTGCTCTCACAGGGACTTCCCTATGACCGCTGACAGAGGAGGAAAAGACCTGAGCTTGGCTCACAGATGAGACAGCTCAGGATAGGGGTGCAATACCCAAAATGATGGCTGTTGCAACTACAGAGGGGTTTTGAAAGACAGCGGTGTAGGAAAATCCTCCCAGGGGACAGAACTTCAAATGCATACTTGACCTTCTACCTTGTGTGCAGAAAGGTAGCCCAAGATAAGGAATGCCTTGACTTATGGGCAGTGACTGATGGCTGGGTTGGTTGAAGAGGGACCTGGAAGTGGCAAGATGAAATACTGGGGACAAGATGATCTGGGAAAGAAACCTGTGGGTGAACTTAGGGGAACAGCCATAAAATGGAAAGAATTTTGTATCAACCAATACACGATTGCACATCTGAGAGCAGCTACTGCAGAGCAGGCACCAAATAACCAAGTGGAAAGGTTATGGTTCAGCTGGTTATTATCAGCCAAAGTCTGGGCTTTGGAGCCAGCCTACTGGGCTCATGGAAGAGTAGTCAAGGTGACAGAGATGGAGGAGTGCACAGATTCCCTTTCATCAAGGCTGATCCAGCTTCTGTGGCTGCTGAATGTCTGATCTGCCAGCAACCAAGACCAAAGGTAAGCTTCCAATATGGCCCCATCCCTTGAGGACACCTCTTTGTGTTCACTCTCACTTCAAGCTAAATGTCCTCATGGTACAGATTTTCCAAACACACCTTCAACCATAAGCACAAGCTACCTAATGTTGTAAAAGTAACTCTTTTCTCCCAGCCTTTTTGCTACACGCTAGAAGAGAAACACAAAAATCTATGTAACAAATATGCAGGCCTTTTAAATTCATTTTTTAAAGCTTGCCTTGACCCCATTTCATTCTACTTCTCAGTCCTAGATATTTTTGAAGTTAAAAATATAAACTCATATTTATGTTGGTCTAAATAAAGGGGAACTCATTTACTTATTCACTCATTTAGTTAACAAATATTTATTGAGTGCCTACTAAATGCCAGGAACTGTTCTTGGGACTAGGGAGATAGCAGTGAACAGAATCAAGAGTGAGCCTACTTTGTGACCATGTTTTAGCATGGGTTTCTCTGTAAGCAGAGCTTAAAACAAAGGTTTGCATGCAGGTATTGGTTTAAAAAATTATCCTGGGAGGTAGAAGTAAGATGTAAGGAAAAGGAAGGAGATAAAATCAGTGTAAGGATACATTACCAAATTGGCCACCAAAAAAAGCCACTGTTGCTTAATACTTTAGGGCCATCTGAGGAGACTTATGAAATATTTCTCAAAAACTGAAGGTATTATCTTTTGGTCAAAGACATTACCTTTTAATCAAAAGTGGCCACAGGGCATTCACTTGCCTGCAATTCCAGGCTGAGCATGCACAAGAACGGACTGAGTTCCCACTGAAGTGAGAAGCACACACACGAGCCCAAGATGAAGTGTTAGCAGATTATACTTACACAAAGCTGCTCAAAAGCCTGCACAAGAATGGTCAGTATATTCATAGAAATGATCATCCCAGAAGTGGTTGACGTAAAATGTGGGGCCTAGAGGACCTATTTATGCCTGCCATTAAATCCAATTTGGGGGCACCTGGGTGGCTCAGTCATTAAGCATCTGCCTTCGGCTCAGGTCATGATCCTAGGGTCCTGGGATGGAGCCCCGCATCAGGCTCCCTGATCAGTGGGAAGCCTGCTTCTCCCTCTCCCTCTGCCACTCCCCCTGCTTGTGCTCTCTCACTTTCTCTCTGCCAAATAAATAAATAAAATCTTTAAAAATAAATAAATCCAATTTGGCACAGTCTCTCTTATGGTGGTGGTCTACTGTATTTTATGTAAGGATTTAATGCAAGAAGCTGCATAGCTATAGTCCCCACTGCAGCTGCTGGTCCTAATCTGTAATTCTTCTTTCACCACCCACTCTAACTTCTCCTCACTCGTGAGCAGCATTTCAGTGTTGGAGATTGCATGCCTGGGGGGAGAACCCGACCAACATCCTGAAGGAGTCTGAGACCTTACCTCCCTTGCCCTAGTTAAGGTTGCTCCAACTGCTTGTTGGTTATCACCAGAGATGGCAGCTCAAAGCGGTACCCCAGTGAACCCTTGCTTTCAGGCACACTCCTCTCTGCCCTATTATGTAACAGCTACCTTAATTAACTCTACATGAAAATAAGATTCAATTTCTCCCACCAATATCGAAACAGTTTGTTTGTTCGTTTGTTTTTACTCCTGATTCTTTGGCATAAAGAGTCCCAAGTACCCAGATGGTAGTAGTAGTTTCAAGTTCACTGTGAAGGAAGTGTTCCCCCATTCCCATCATAAATCAGAACTTCTAATCCAGCAGAACCAGTTTACAAGGATAGGAAGTACAAATTCCACAATGAGTCACTGGTCGTAATTGGGGAAGGGCCAATCTTCCTTTTACCTGTTGGCTTCCAGACTCTTATATTCTAACCACTGGACTCAGAACCAAGTTAGGGATTTGATGCACTTACCACCTCTTGGAGGATAGCACTCCAACTCCAGCAGTATTATCCCTAAGCTATCGCCTTCACCAACCACTTACCGGGCCGTTCCACCATCTTGCTAGGTTGATGAAGTTTAGGTAAGACCAGTCAATCTTGTGCCTAATTTCACAGGTCTTTATTGCTATAAAATGGGCTCCTTAGTCTGAAATAATGCTAGTCTGAAATAGATGGTATTGGATATAATTTATATATATCAGGCATTCTGTAAGTCTTCTTAAAGCTTGGTGGTGCTGGGAGATCTTGTGCAGGCAAGGAAGGGAAACCCATCTCTACAACAACATTCTGATGAGAAGAATCACTGCCATCCTTTACACTGAAAGAAGTCCATTGCCATCATTATAGCACCAAGTAGCTAAACCCCTTTGAATACACCTGGGTTTATAATTTTGACTTTGGTAAAGAGTAAATAATATATAAATTTTTAAAATAGGAAAGGAAATTAAGAAATCTCTAATGATCAAAAAGCAAAGCAAGATAAAAGAATATTAATTAGTTATATATTGAATTGGAATCATAATCACACAGAGAATAATTATAACACAAGATTTTAAAACATAGGATTATGATTATACATTCTTAGCTAACTATACCAAAAGGACAAAAAAAGGCAGAAAAATCTTAAATGACATTCAGTAGTCTTGTTGTTACTGGCAATATTGCTACTATTTAAACTATTACATAGATGGAAGAATCAAGCAAATAAGCTTTATCTTCTTGCCAGTGTCAAACAAGATTCTCTTCTAGGTGTATATACTAGAAAGGCCTAGACACCACATGAACTAAGTAACAAAGATTATCTCAACCACTTGGATTTTGGTGTCTCCATACCATTTCCTACTAAAATAAGCCAGAGCTACTTAGAGAAATGGTTGGTTGTCATGCTAGGGCAGGAAACTACTAAGCTACATCTGGAATATGTGGCTGTGTTTAAAAGAAAAGAAGTTATGTTTAAAGACACAAAAGCCAACTTGAAGGTACTCCCACTAGCCAAAGATGGAAAATTTGAGCATCAAACAGAATAACAATAACTACAATGAATTAAAATGTTAAAAAGAATCAAATTATTTGAAATCTATGAATCCACAATAATGTTTTTTAAAACCTCATTGGTCAATATGACAGTTTGATAGGGCACCAATTTATTATTCTAAAACTTGGTAAAAAAAGGAAAGAATCAAGCATGCATCTGCTTTTCTTGATTGTCCTTTAGGGAAGCCAAATAGTTAATAAAGCTATATTAGGAGACTTGGAGGCATATAAAATTTTTATTTTACATTTGAAATGTAAAATCTTCACTTTACAGATGAAGACCCTGAAGTGCAGTGAGGTTAAGCAACTTTACCAAGGTCCCTGGCTAATAAAATTTCAAATACACATTTGGGATCATACATATAGTTATATATAGTTACATGTAGTTATAAGTTTTCTATCTTGCTTTTTTGTTTGTTTGTTTAATAGATCATGAGTATTTTATATGTCATTAAATATGCTTTGATAACATAGTTTCTAAAAGTAGTATAGTATTTTATTCATTGGATATACTTTAACTCAATATTATTGACTAAATAGTATTAGTTTTCTATTGCTGTGTAACAAATTGCCACAAATTCAGCAGCTTAAAACAATACCCATTAATTAGTTTACCATCTATAGGTTAGAAATCTGGCATGGTTTGGGTGGGTCTGTGTTTAGGGTATCTCAAGGTTGAAATCAAGATGTTGACTAGACTGAGCTACCATCTGGAAGCTCTGGGGGAAAATCTGCTTCCAAGCTTATTCTTATTGTCAGAATTCAGTTCCTTATGACTTCAGGATTGAGGTATTCATTTTCCTGCTTGCTCTCAGCCAGGGGTCTATCTCAGCTCCGAAGGACCACCTGCATTCCTTGCCACATGATGCCCTCCATCTTAACACAAGCAGAAAGGCATTGAATGGTTCTCTGCTTTGAATCTCTGACTTGCTACTCTGTGACCAGCTGGAAAAAAATTCCACTTTAAAAGGGCTCTTGGGATTAGCTCAGAACCCCCTAGATAATCTATTTTAAGGTAAACAGTGCCGTAAAACATCACCTATTCATGGGAGTTAGATTCATTATATTCACAATCCCGGGACTATGTAGAATGCATACATGGGGAGGGGGGTTTGGAGGGGTGGAGTTAATATAGTTAATATGGGAAATACTTTCCTCTCTGCCCTTTTTCTCCTATCCTGAATGTAGTTGTGTAAGACTGTGATTCTTTTTTTTTTAAAGGTTTTATTTATTTATTTGAGATATATAGAGAGAGATAGAGCGCATGAGTTGGGTGGTGGGGCGGGCAGAGGGAGAGGGAGAAGCAGGCTCTCCTCTGAGCAGAGAGGCTGATGCAGGGCTCGATCCCAGGACCCTGGGATCATAACCTGAGCCAAAGGCAGATGCTTAACCGACTGAGCCACCCAGGCACCCCAAGACTGTGATTCTTGGTTGTAGTCATCTTGCTACCTTGAGGCAACAAGCCTAAGGAAGAAATGCAGCTTTCTGAGCATGGCAAAGCAGAAGGATATAAACAGCACAGACCTTGGATGATATCACTGAACTGCAATGCCTGACCTGGAATCAGCCATCTCCAGAATTCTTGATCTATAAGATAATTACATGTTCTTAATGCTCTTAATGCTGCAGTCATGGGGCTTAAGTTTGATTTTGAGGTATTCTCTAATTTACTCCCGAATAAAACCTTTTAAGCTCATGAGTACAGTAGATTATTTATTTAAAATTTAAAAACACTAAGAAATTTTATATTTACTTCAGAAAACATACATACGTAGTAAAAGTATAACAATACATGTAAGAGTGATACATACCTACTTCAACCTAGTGGCTCCTGTAGGTTGAGGAAAATTAGATCAGAGAGTTGTACACAAAGGAGCTTCATCTCTACCTGCAGTGTACTGTTTATTTCATTTTTTTAATCCTAAAGTAAATATACCAAATGCTAAAATGTGTTAAAGTTCATAATAGGTGGGGGCACTTACATTCTTTCCCTTTCCTTTTCTCTGTGTTTCAAATATTGCAAAATAATAAAATATAAAATAGGAAAAACAACTGAGGCAAGACATGACAAAATATCAGAAATTTTCTATACTCTTCTGGAGGAAAGGTGTTTACCCACCCAGCCCCCACCCCTTCTCCATCCCTCCTTCTTCCTCTGTGCCCCAGTTTGGGGAGAAGGAAAAGGATCACTATAGAATCACATGATGATCTGACTGCAAGGCAGGCAGCCACCTTCCTAGGACCACGTGAAGGAGGGAATTTTGGAGCAAGCAGCAATCCTTCCCTTTAGCAGGGGAAATGCTAAGAGCCACAAATTCTCCTTCTCCCTGGACCACCATTTGCCTAACAGGCCTCTAAATGCTTGATTTAACTATGCAAAAACACTTCTAATTATATTCATTTATGTGACTGACTTACCATTTGAATCTAATTGCCATGCAGCAAAATAACTGTTAAAGCATATCATTAAACAACTTGAATAATTAGAGAGAGATTTGCTTGTTCTCCTGATTCAATACTAAACTTTAGGTCAGGGACTTCACCCCTCTACCTTTTCTATCTTAAATTAGCTGGGAAAGAAGGCTGTGGAAACACTGCCTGACCAGCCATCTTGGCAGATGGGCCTGCTGAACAGCCAGGGACTTCTAGCAACAGCTCCACAGCCCTGCTTGGGTATATTCATCACAGTGGGTGTTTTCCCTCTACTTCATGTCACCTCTTTCCTCAGGGACTTCCTCATTTTACACGATCAACTCCTGCCACTGTAGAATTGGTTTCTCACTCATCCACCCTCCCCCACACTCCACTCTCCTTCAGCTCCTACCTATTGTCTTTTGACATCACAACTCAGCTATGGGTTTATTGTCTTTTATCTGACCTCACTTCTCACATTTTGTCCCTACAAGAACTTGACTCCTTGAAATCACAATGTCTTCCAATGGCTTCTGTCATGAAGACCATCTTATCTCAATATCTGTCAGCTTACAGAGCAGGGCCATGCGGGGAGAGGGAGTAGCTTTCTCATTTACTAAGGACACTTCCACAACTATATCTGGAGCTACCATCTTTTCATAGTTCTAATGATTTAAAGTCAATTTTCCTCTTCCAAATTCTTCAAAGCACACTCGTTGTTGGTTGCCTCTTTGCCCACAGCTCATATCACCAGATCTATTTCTTCTGTCCTCCTTGGCCTCTGACTCACATTCTTCCTCTCCACTGTACCATCCAGTTTTACACTTAACAAATTGCCATTCTTACTAATTATCCTTCAAACTCCTTGACATTATTCAGCCTTATTCTCTTAAACATTTTGAAACCCCTGAATGCCAGGTGCTGTGCCAAACACTGGAGATATAATAATGAACAAGAAAAACATGGCCCCTGTCCTTGTGGAGCTCCACAGTCTAGTGGATATGACAGAAATTTAAACACACTGTCACACACACAATTATCTTACGTGTTGTTAAGAAATATCACAGAGCACTACAAAAGTGTGTGAGAGAGAGAGCTATAACTGACTCTGCGAGGACAAGTTCTCTGAGATATGACCTGAGATGAGTAGAGGTGAGCCAGATGGAAAGGTGGTAGAAGAGCATTCTGAGGAGAGACTAACACTCAAACCATCCCAATTGTCCTAATAGCTCAATATCCTCTTACAACTACTCTGGACTTTTTCCATCCTGGATCCATGGTTAGGTATTTTAATGTGGCTTCTTGAGCAACGTAGATCCCCTTACCTTTTCCAAACCCACCCAGCCATTCTCAGTTATACACTCTATATCACCTCCACAATTAGCTCTGTTACCTCTTGCTCTTACATCAGCTGAGTGAGGGGCTCCTGGGTGGCTTAGTCGTTAAGCGTCTGCCTTCGGCTCAGGTCATGATCCCAGAGCCCTGGGATTGAGCCCCACATCGGGCTCCCTGTTCCACAGGAATCCTGCTTCTCCCTCTCCCACTCCCCTTGCTTGCGTTCCCTCTCTCGTTGTGTCTCTGTCAAATAAATAAATAAAATCTTAAAAAAAAAAAAAGAACAGCTGAGTAATATGAAATCACCATCTTTGTAGATCATGAGCTGGTAAATATCAGAAATGTCATATGGCTTAAACAAATACATTACTGAATAAACCTACCTGGTAATTGGCCATCATTATAACCACTTCTAGCTAGCGTATCTTCCCTTAAAAGTTTATTGAAATCCAGCACTGAATGTACCCTTCTTGGTCATTAATATTTCCAGGAAAAAAGCTTTTGTAATCAAAATAGTCACCCATCCCCCTACTTCATGATGAGCAAATCCTTTTTTTTTATATATATCTAACCTATTCCTCTCTACTTCTCTCAAAAAACAATATAACAAGAAGGTGTTTCCATCTCTTCTGTAGAATAGTCCTACAGATAATGATAAACTATTATTTAGTTATTTTTCTCTGTCATTCTCCTTGAAACAGCTACTCTGAAAGGACTCCAATAGTACCATATTGGTGGCTTCTGCACAAAATGAACAAAGTATATAAGGTGGGGCACCTGGGTGGCTCAGTGTGTTAAGCGCCCAACTCCTGATTTCCGCTCAGGTCATGATCTCATGGGTGGTGAGATGGAGCCCCACATTGGGCTCCATGCTCAGTGAGGAGTTGGCTTGAGATTCTCTCCCTCTCCTTCTCCCTTGCCCTCTGCCCCACCCCACCCCCCGCTTGTACACATGCACTCCATCTCTCAAATAAATAAATAAATCTAGTTTTAAAGGTGTATAAGGTAATAAAATTTACATAAGATTTTCACATACTTTATCACACTTGAGGCACAGTTCTGTAAATTATGTAAGGCAGGTAATGTCTCCATTTCATAGCCAGGAAAAACTGAATTTCAGAGATTTAGATGACTATAATATAGACAGGAAGTGGTAAAGTCATATTAGTGCTCACTTCTTCTGATTTTAATTCTGTGATCTTCCCATGTCACCTCACCTCCTTTTTGGTCTATGTATTTCAGGAGGGATAGGAGGGACAAGTGAAAAGAGTCAGGACACCTTCTGAAAGCAAATTCTTTGGGTTTCTCGGGTAGGATAGTTAGACTAGGAAAACTAGGACTTCTCAAAGCCCATAGGCATTTACACCTGTTCTCTGTTACAAGTCTTTCTAACATCACTGCCCTTGCCCTGGCTCTCTACTCCACTTGTCGACCTCTTACTACTCTCCATATTCCTTAATGACTTAACTCCTGAGGGAGAGATTGGAAGGGAGGAATTTGGAAATAATGCTGAGTCAAGGCCTCCCCCCAAATGGTGAGGAAAATAGTTGCAGAAAGAACAAGATAAAGGGAAGGTGAAGAGTACATTATTACGGTCAGTAACACAACATAGTACTTGTTCTATGCTGGGAGTTTATGCACATTTATCTCACTCTGTTCCTCCAGAGTGCCAGAGGTTACAAAAGCTCTTGTACACAACTCTCATTAAAAATTTTCAGAGCCTTCCTAAACAAACAGCTCTATAACCCCATAAGTTTAGTCCCATGTAAAGAGAAAGAACTGCAGTCCTCTCAGAAATTAGAAACTGGGGGCCCTTATTATACATCCTATAGTTATGATATGTGTTTTGCGTTTTGAGAGGCTGGACACATGCTTGAGAAAAGGAAAGAAGAAGTACATACTTAATGAAATCTCTATTATGGGCGAGGCACTGTGCTAGGAATTTTATATAGAGATAAACTCTCTGGAAAGTAAAAGTAAGGAAGTGGATGAGGAAGAAGAGAGGGAGGAAGAGAAGGAGAAGGAAAAGGTGGTGCTGGTGGTGGTGGTCATTGTTTCATTAGGGAAAGAGGAAGGGAAAAAGTTGTTCTGATTTCTCATTTTCCCAAATACTGTGGGATGTGTTTTTCTGAAGACTAAAATAGTGACCAGGTGGAATATGGACAAACTGGGACAGCTCTCTGAGCTGGAGAAAATACCTGTAATTTGCCACCTCCCTTCACCCTCTCATTCCACCCTTCCTCCCCTCCCTACCCTAAGATGAAATGATCTGGGACAAACTAATTGAGAAAACTAGTAGTGCATGCCTTCAGGAGGTTTTATTAATGGAACCAGACACACTGCTATAACAGAATGTACAACTGCTCTTTTACATTGATCTAATTAGAACATTTACATACTGAATGCCTCCTGGACAATTCCCTACCAATGACACTTGGTGTGCACCGGGCAAGACTAGTCTTTAGGTGAAATTGAACAAAGAAGTCATCAAGTCTCCTTTTTCTCAAAGAAAAATAACACTGTCAAGGTTATTAACAGTCAATCAACTGTCACATGCTCGACATAGATGGGGATATGGGTTTCCTTGTACTTACGAAAGGCGAGGAAACCAAAAGTTCTCACCCCAATAAGGAAGACACCCTAAACGCTGCAGCTCTATGATTTTGAACAAAGAACGAGTACAAAGAGGGTTATGTGATGCAGGTTCTCTGAGAATAAAATGCAAAAACACGAGACAATTTCAGTAATTAGAATATGCTTAATATTTCATGATTGTGTGGTATTTTATAATGACTTAAGTATTTTCACAGGTTTTAGCTCTTTTTATGCCCATACCAACTCTGTGAAATCAGTAATCACTTTAGAGTGGATATGGCCAAAGTCACCCATGGCATTAAAGACAGAGTGAGGCTGGAAACCCAGGACATCCAACTTCTTGTTCAAACTCCAATACATATGTGTGGAAAGAAATATTTTATTTCTCCACCATTCCCCACACACTCCTCCTAACAACCAACCCTGCTCCCAACCCAAAAAAACTATTTTTGCGGTTCTTCGTTGCCTGAAGCTTCCATGAGGTGGGAGATGGAATCCCTGTGTACGTTTAGTACATCATAGATATTCAGAACACATTGATTCATGATTTACAATAAGGGTTATCTGAAAAGGGACCTGAAAAAGCAGAGATATTTTCAGAACTCCCATCTTAAAGAGAATTAGATAGAATGTGGCTATTTAGATGACATCCTTAAAGGGAACTTCTATGTCTTAGTTTTAGACAAATTTTCAAGGTTCTATGAAGTTCAGGAATTTGGTGATATGAGTAAAAATAGATACTTGCATAAATTAGGATATGCAATGCTAAAAAGGGAAACTAATTATACATTTCTTTGCCTTCTCTCTCCATTCTACCTCATTCTCTTCGTTATTCCTCATCTGTACTCACAAAAGAGAGGAAACCAACCCACTTAAAATCAGATTAAGTTAAAATTCTCCATAAAATGATTGAAGCACAACCTCGCATCCCTAAACTAAAGAAAAAGCAGGCATCTTGTGTTAAGCAAAAGAAACAGCTCACAATTCAAAAGAGAGATCACAACAAAGATATTTCTCTAGTCAAAGGGCATTAGTATGCAAAATATATTAAGTACTGGAATCACATTAAAGAGATGGAAGACCTAATCCAAACAAGGCTGTTTATATTGTTGACCAACAGCTGAACGAACATTGTTTCTGATTATGATGAGCTTTTTATGGATAGTCAATGTTCACAATGGTGAAGAAACAGATCGTTCAGACGCACACCAGACATTTACAGAGAAGTCATTCATCCCAGATGCTCTTATTTTCAGATTGAAATTTTCCACCAGTGGCTCAATAATTATGCTGTTGCATATACTCTGCAAGCTAGACATATGTGTTCCTTTATGGGACCTCGAGGTCTTGTCTGGGCAGCACATTCAGTTGGCCCCCAGCCTAATGACCTAGTTGTAGAGACTCCATCCCCCAGGTCTCTCCAGCTTTGTTCCAGCTCTAGGAAGGGCAGCTCCTCCTAGTTTCAACTCACAGAGAACCAACAACTTTTGAGATGATTAAATTTTCTGCCCCATTACATATGTTTATCATATTACAACTCAAATATGCAAGGAAAACATGGCTCCTGTGTAACTGATTTGATCTTCCTCATAAAGGCTCCAACCAATCAAGAAATGGAGGGAAAATTAAATTTAGTCCAATCTGGATTAAAATGAAGTCTAAACTGATAATTAGAAGTCTCTCTATTGGTTTAAATCAGTTTTTGGAAGATAAGTCATTGTTCCCTCCCTCCCTTGCTATGATCCAAAACAGTGTCTTGGTGTATGATGAGAGACATAAAACTTGAAGGTGTTGCAATTAATGGGAACCTTTCGCCTTGCACTGGCTCTTGATTATGCATTGTCTATCTGACATCTTCTACAGAATGGTTGACTCATTCCCACTTACGGTCATTCTTTTCTTTTTTTTTTTTTTTTAAGATTTTATTTATTTTTTTATTTGAGAGAGAGAGAGTGAACAGAAGCAGAGGGAGGGGCAGAGGGAGAAGCAGACTCCCCACTGAGCAGGGAGCCTGAGTTGGAGCTCAATCCCAGGACCCTGGGATCATGACCTGAGCCAAAGGCTGACATTTAACCCACTGAGCCACCCAGGTGCCGCCGCTGGGCATTCTTTTATACTGCAGCTAATGAACCAGTGGTTGATTCTTTCTTGGCTTGGTCATCACCTGGGGGCCTCTCTTATCGACTTGACCTCTGCTTAATTCCTCCACCCTTGCTGATGCTGCAGACCGCCCCCCCTTGAATCTCTGTCAAATCCTCTATCCAACTCCTACCCTCTAGGGTCCCTGTCAGCCCCTGGAATGTCAAGCTCCAGAGATGCCCACTGCCTCTCATCTCATTATTCATGCCACACTGTAACCAGTGGAAGTTCTGGGGTGCAAACTAAGCCCCTATCTGCCTGAGCCCTCTGCTCTGCCACCTTACAATACATGGGCTGCCCCATATGAGTGCACAGGCACCCTGCACTCTTTAGAGCTCCCCCCGCCACACACACACACCAATCAGAAAGCAAAAAACAGTGGAACAAAAGCCCTTCTATGGTCTCTTTGCATCTTAGCCTGGCTAACTCACCTCCTCTCCACTCATATCTTCGAGGCCATAAAGAAAGAATGTTGGAACACATTTCTGATAACTTCCCTTCCCTAGCCTCTCATCATCTCCCCACCAAATAACCAGATCTGAGATTAGGGTAGTTAGGTAGTGTCTGAGTAGGTAGTGGGGGTGAGTGAGAGGGATTCGCTTTCTCTGCCTAACTGAATAGAACATTCCCTGATAGCCTATCTTTCTCTTTATCAAAATGATAGCCTCTTTTCCTTCTTACCTGGACCCAGTCCTGATAGAAGAAAATTTGTTTATTAAGGGCATATAAATCAAGAGAGTTTATGAAATATTACCCCTCTTATACAGATTTAACAGAAATCTCAGAGGCAAAGAAGAATGAGGGTGAATTCTTTCAGAGCCCAGCATTTGACCAGAGGTGGATTTCCAAATAAGCAGGGAAGTGCTGTATACCATTTGTTTTGTCTCAGAACCTTACTAATCTGCCACATTTTACAGTCTTGTCCTAAGGCTTATTATGGAAGACTACAATAGCACTTTTATCTCCTCTTCTAACAATCTGTACCCCTCTGCTATAAGCAATTTCTAGATAACAGGCCCGGCCTGGGCTGACAGAGTACCCTATCCTGTTTTCATAATCTGTTTATTCTAGAAATTGTTTTCATAGTTTCAAGGACAAAGTGAATACATTTCTTTTTTATAGTTCCCTTTGGTCTCTTGGTGTTTGATTTGTTTGTTGTCCCATGTTTGACTTGGATAGTCCAGGACCTTCATAAATGTTGGGCGAGGGGGGAGACCGTACAAATTCCTTTTGATGGTTACTAATAATACTACTCTTTCCTAAAGAAGAAATTATCCTAAAACTCCATATCCCTGAGGTAAGTGGGGAAAACCCAGAGGTTAAGTAGACCAATCAATCTTCCATGCTTTCATCGAACCCATTTCCTCTTTTCTTATCTTTCAATTGGACTTTTCCCCCCAAACAAAAGCAGAATTTAAAAGCCGTTTTATTTTTACAGGAAGGAATAAATAATCTCTTCTCAGTGTTCCACTCTCAGTGTCCCACAGCTAGAATCAAACTATCCTTGTCTCTTAAGGAAAAAGTCCATCATCCTCCATGCTGGACTAGAAAAAGACAGCCATGTTTGCTGTACAATGTCCACGGATTGTCTTCACCACACACAGCTTTTGCTTCCACATGACTTTTCAACAGCTTTATCATTGAAATAAAGGACATGGTCCCCCATGGTCCCCCACCCCCACCACTGAGTCTGCAGTTCTGTTTTTCGTCCTCTCTGGATTTTGATTGCTATTGTTCATGCCGAATGTTCAGGCAGAATTCTCATTTGCAAATCCACAGGGTTGCACGGATATAACTGAGTAAAGTAGGCTGAGGTACATCCCAAGATTGATAAATGGCCCGAGATCCAGAAGTTAGTATGACATGTCTGAGAACTTCAAGCCAGCATCTCCTAATCTCCATCATGCACTATACAGGCTCTTCCTGACAAAGAAATGGCACCGTTGGGTAACACAGTGTGTCTGAGATACCACGTGGCTATTTGTTGTGCTTTGTAGTATTAGGCTGACCGTTAAAAATCACAATGTCTTGCATACCCTACTCTATATAAAAGAGAGGATTCACTTGTGACCCAAGGAAATGTTGGCCTGTCCCATTCCAAATCATAGGCACAAGCAAGGTGCTCTCAAGTGTGAATTCCTCAGTTCTCCAAACAGCAAAATTTTTAACATGTTTAATTTTATAAGCTACAGCACACAGATTTTCACACAAATAAATACTGGAGAATCAATACTAAGATAATGCTCAGAATTCAGGGAGGGTGTGATTTAAAACATCGTTAGGGATTTCAGAATTAAACCTTATATTCTTAGTAACTTTCATGTAATTCCAGTCCAAATTTGACTCAACCATACAAATCATTTTGAACTAATATGATAGGAAATTAGATGAGCCATAATGTCTAGGCAAAATCAGCTAAGTTTAAAATGTAATGGCATATATAAATGTATATATTATAAATATAAATGAAACAGATCACAGGGTAGTCAAAAAGCGACAGCTGCTTTAATTCATAGGAGTTTAGACTTCCAGCCCCTCTGGAAATTATGAAATGAGGAATAACAAAAAAAAAACTACCCCCCATTATTATCCAAGCACAAGTGGTATAAGATCATTTATCTTGATGTATGTCACCTTAGAGCACATATTATCCCTATCTCTCAAAGTGTTTTTTCCCCCTTATTTCATCTCTGACATTCATTGTAAATTTAATGATCCACATACGATTTGCTGGTGTCTCAGTCTGGTGTTTTGAATCATGAAACTAGTGCTAAATTTATGGCACTGCAGTACCACTTAGTGAATCATTAAGCAGTACAGTGATTTTAATGATTTGGATCATACTGGACCTCATCACTATATAATGAGGTTCCATTTAGTATAAATTTTATGTAAAAATTCAATTTGCAAACCAACAACATGAAACTACAACATTTTTTCTAACTTGACATTGTATTTATTTATCATTTATTTCTACCAGGGTCTACTTTTTAGTTCATTAACAGAATAATGCTTTATTCTATTTTCTTTTCATTAGCATAATGTTAAAATGACCCTAAGAATGAAAGTGACCAGCAACACCTTAAACCACCTTAAACTCTTTCAGTGTCAAGTTTGCTCCACTCAAAGATCTCATAAATAATTGCAAACTTTTATATGGTTTTATTATCTTTGATGTTATATATTCATCTTACCATTCATAAGCTAAATTGCTTTATAACCTAGCTTTCATTACCAGGACAGATTATGAATGCAGAAGAGAAACAGTAGTGATGGCATGCCTCTCTCGTCTCTTCCATTTGATAAAAGTCCATGGCCTTCAACAGTTATGCTTTTTCTTCCAAGGAAATAAAAGTTAACATTCTAAATGAAATCGAATTAAAATTCCAGCTACAGTTCATCTATGCCATATCAAACCATTAGTCAGAACTTTTCCTTAAAATAACATTTGGCCTCAAAAAAATACATTGGTTAGCAATATGGACTGGCAATAAAGTCTACAACTGGAATTCACTTAGTGCTCATTTTTTAGTTGTCAGAAAAGGAAACTGAAGCTAAGAGAGCTTACAGTTCTGAGGTCACAGTTATGTAGCTGTTCTGCGATGTCAAGAAACAAATGCACATTCCTGAACCCCAACTCGCCTCCCCGTCCATTCCCTTCAAAATTGAAGAGTAACATACCGGTATATTCTTACTACGTCTGCGAAATAAATTTCTGATTTTAGGTTTTATATTTCAGCACCCTCTGCATCATTGATAAGCGTGTCTGCACAGAGACCTGATTCACCCCGTATTAAGTTATGGTTTTAAAAACTTAGTTCTAACAAGCATAGTAACAATAGTAAGTTCATAAGGTACACTGAAACTGAATTTCTTACAGTCTGCATGGGGAGTTAAGTATAATCGTTAAAAGTAGTTCCTTGACCTAAGCAAATGTTATTCAAAGGGCTACACCCATAGATGATGTAGAATTTATTTCCTACTCGTGCTGAATAATGCATATTTAAAAAAAAAAAAAAACCTGAGAAGAGTTGCAGCGAAATCAAGTACCTAATTTAAATAGACCCATGTTTTCAATAGAAACAACAAGCTACATGAACTTTAAAGTCACAAAGAAGTATGGGGTCTTTCTAAATTCACACTGAGACCTCAATCCACTAAGGACTGAAATAGAAAAATAGTACAGCCACTTCAAGACATTTCTGTGCATCAGGAAGCACTGCATGTCTTGTTCCGGTATTTATATTGAAAAGCTTAGGGTGTGGGAAGAGAGGTTTTAAAATCCCCTCTTTTTGAGGAACGTGGGTGGCTCAGTTAGTTAAGCAGCTGACTCTTGATTTCGGCTCAGGTCATGATCTCAGGGTCATGGGATCGAGCCCCACGTTGGGCTCTGAGCTCAATGTAGAGTCTGCTCAGGACTCTCTCTCCTTCTCTTCCTGCCCCTCCCCTCCCCCACTCGTGGGTGCTCTCTCTCTAAAATAAAACTCCCTCTTCTCAGGTAGAAGAAGTCACAAAAGTCATTAGAGACACTGACTATCAAGAGGGCCCTGGGTGCCCAACTGGGACAGTGGCTGTCATATGCCCCAGGGACCCTACCAGCTTAGGGCATTTTAATCATCTCTGTACAGAGAGACTCTGTTGTTGTTTTTTCTCTTATTTAGGCTTCAGCTGCTGTCTCCTTTGGAGTGGTTCATACTTGAGTATGAGCACATGTGAATAAAAAGTCAGAAGAAAGGGGCTCGTCCAGCAGTGCATGGTGGGCCAGCCTAGTATTCTGTTTGTCCCTACTTCTTCCCATTGCTTCCTCCTATTCCTAACCACTCAGTCAAATGCCTACATTTTACACAAATGGTACTACGTTTTTCAGAATTACTAATAACCTCAAAAATAAAGACAATTACTCTTCTGCTTCACATCTGTGTAGTCAAGACACTTGATTCAGATTTACCACAATGTCATCAAGGTACAAAAACCCTCAAAGCCACACAATCTCAGTGTGGTCACTCAAAAGATCCTAACTTACATGGGAAGATGTTGGAGAATACCCAAATTTCGATGTGGCCAAATGTGGGAAGAATATAACTGGAAATAGACCTTCTAATGGAGATTAGGGTTAGCTTGTGGCAACCAAACAATGCCCCAAAGAAAAATTGTGGAATATGTTTCAGGAAAAACTTCAAGAAAGTCTGGAAGGGATCTGGACTTAGATCCCAACATCTCCTTATGGGAATGTCTTTTTTGATCCCATTTCCATAGCGCCTATTTTTTTCTCTATCACATGGTATGTACGGCTCCAGTCTTGGCGCCATGTTTTAGATAAGCCTTTAAAAAACACTTTCTTTGTTTTGCTCCAGGGTTTTCTTCATCACCTACTTGTTCCAAGGATCCCAGAGGTCTTCAGCAAGCAGAGTCATTGTGAGAGATGTCTTCTGGTCTTCAACACCATTGGTCGCTATTTGCAATTGTCTCAACCTGCATGTTTCCCACTGGGGAGTGGGAGGGATTCACGCTTGGCTGCCAGGGCAGGGGAGTTCTTACAGAGCCTGGAGCCCTTGCAAAAGTTCAGTCCTTAGAGCGCATCATGAACCTGCCTGTGAAGTCCTACCTCTCCCAGAGTGCCCCAAGAGTATAATATATTCCTTCTTAGTCTTGAGGACCTACTCCCTAACTCAGATGCAGCCTTATTCCACCCCCTCTATCTCCAAGCATTTTTCTCTCCTCTTGTGCCCTCTGGTAAAGTCTGCCATAATGTCCTCCAAGAACAGTAGTGAATATGAGTTGGATGCAGGAGAAGCAGTTTGGCAGTATCTTCAAGCAAATTCCATTTTTTTGCTCTGCAAAATAATAGCCTGAAGATAAGAGAACAAAAGTTCTGGTAAATTTCTTGACATAAAAGACAGGGGAAAACAGATTAAAATTTAATTTATTAGTGAATAATTATCCTGTCAGACAGATCAATCATAACAGCATTGACTGAGTATTTACTGTCCTCCCTCCTATGACTCACAAACATTTATTGAGCACCTACTAAGAGCCAGATGCAGTTACCCAGTTCCTGTCACTGGGGCACTCACAGTCTACTTGGGGTGGGTGGCAGTATTTATAATAGGAGGGGCTATAGAACAGAGACAGATGAATAATCCATCATAACTTAAGTGGCATAGGATTATGTCCATAAGGTGCTAAGGAATCACCATGAGTGGTTAAGTGACCAGAGCAAGGTAGATTAAATAAAATGTCTCAGTTATGTTAATTATGTTACCAATATTTTTGTATTTTTATTCTAGTTCACTGAACACTATCCACAACCAATTGACTACTGCCTTGGGAAGTAAGCAGCAAAAATTTTATTCACAATGCTATAGATAGAAAATTAGTGCAGAGGAAAAAAATGACTGGGTCAGGCCCTCCAATTCAGTTGAAAATGTTAAATCTCAACTCTTAATTTATTAAGTTCTACTCTGCTCATGGAAATGCTTAAACCTGAGAAAAAGAACTTCAGTCCATTATCACCAGACTCATTAACATCTTGGCGTGATGGCCCCAGATGTAATTGCCAGTTTGGGAAATTTACTCAGGTTTAAACAAATGTGAAAAATAAAGACCTACGTCCAGTGATACACATTAGAAAACTTCTCAGTTTATAATCACACTAAAAATTTAGTAAAATGAACCCCTTTTAATGCTTGTTAAAAGTCTGTCCCTTAAAAAACTTAAAATAGTAATTTAACTCTATTTTAGTGATCAGATGGGTATTTGACTTATATATCTTAAACTTGTAATTATGTCCCAGTGGGTTGGCCTTTAATGCTTTTGGTGAGATGAAGATCAAGAAAAATGAAATGATATTTAAATGTCACTAATTAGGCTACTATGTTACACATCTATTAGTATGAATAGTGACCCTTTCCCATTGTTAATCCTCTCTTTTTTACTTACTAACATCAGTTTTTAAGAAAGATTCCCCTCCACCCCTGTGCCCTCTTCTAAAAATCCTAAGCTTGAAAAGTTCTATAAGAAGTAAAAAAACCTAGGGTGACAAGACTTCCTGCTAATTGCATAATAGTGAAACCTCCATCTTCAAGAGTCTTGTGTTCACTGTGTTCACTTCTTTGCATACCATTTATTGTAGTCATTTCCTAAACTCAAGGAGTTAAATTCTAGTTATTCTGGGTTTAGGGCCAGACTCTAATCTCATTCCAGTCCCTAACACGCAGCAAGCTTCATGGATAAATGGAAGCACTCTTTTGAAAAAAGCATGTGTTCCAATTAAGTCAACGTGTAAGTAGTGATAAAACTAGTATTTTATGGCAAAGACAATATGTAATATTTACAGTCTAAACAATCCACTGAAGTGTTCTAAGATAAATTTTTAACACATGATAGCATTCTTAATTAGTAAAACTTTATGGAACATGAAACTTTACTTTTAGGATTTCTTCAAGCTTTCTAAGTAAATGAAGATTTACCAGCTATAGGAAAAATATACTTAAAAGCAAATCTGAACAGTAGTAAATATCCTCAGGATTTTCGTCATCTCTTGTTAAGTCTCTAATCTAGTTCTGGGGCAATACGAGAGTTAAAGAACATGTGTTAGACAGAAGAGTCCCCAAGCCTGGCTCAGCCCCGACAACTCCAGGTGGAGAAGTGAAAGCCCAGGTGCTCCAGGAGCTCCAGGTAAGCTCACCGTCTCCCAGGAGTGGGAGGGAGAGGGGACCCAAAGCTCCAGGGGCCCATGGCAAGACCCTACACTTTTACCTCAACACCCACCACCTCCCCGCCTATCTACCTGAGATCAGCGGGATGAGTCTCTGCCCTCTATTATTGTTGACATTGGTCACATGAAGCCCAGGGCTCCCAACTAGTCCCTTGCCCCCTGCATTCCAACCACAGTATGGCTCATGAGCAGAGAAGCAACAAAACCCTGGTACACTCCCCTTCACTGCTTTGTTTTTCTTCATAGCATTTATCATCATCTGAAAAACTATGTTTGCATTTGTCTCACTGTTTCTCTCCACTAGAATGTATGGTTAGTGAGGGCTTGTCTCTTTTTCACATTGTTGTAGTCCAAGCACTTAAAGTAGCTCATAGCCAATAACAGGTGCTCAGTAAATATAGGAGTGAATGAATGAATGAAACCCAAGCAATACTATAAATCTAATTTAAATCGAGTTATATTTATCATGTTTTTAAGGGTGTCAGGCACTTGTATGATTAGGCTGCTATAAGTTAAGGATGAGCGATACAAAGATTAAGGGTAAGAACTGGTGCCTTCTTTCTACATCCTCGTGCCTGATATTTGCCATAAAGATGTGTGTGTGTATATTTCTCTCTCTGTCTCTCTCATATATATATATATATGTATATATATATATATATACACACACATATATATATTATATATATATACACATATATATACACATAAGCCAAGCCCTCAAGAAAATATTACCAATTTTGAATATTAATTCCATCTCCATAAGAGAAAGAAGAAAAAGCACAGACATAGCACTCCCTTTCATCATCTATGTTTTTGATATATGGTTACATAAATTTATAATATTTCAGGGAATATTTAGTGAGAAATGCGTATTTTACAAGGACTTGGGTCAAATTTCCTTATCTGGCAAGTAATAATAATTTGCTTGAATGAGAAATTTTCAGCGAGGGAAATAATGCACCAAAAGACATTGAAAGTCAGAAGAGAAAACAAGGTTATTAGTAGGCCTTTATGCAATTTATAATCACCTACCTCTGGAGGGGTAAAAATGGTCCCTTTTCTCATTGTTGGCAATTCTTCTCAATGACCAATATGTCTACCAACATTTTCTTCTGGAAAATACAGTCAAAGTTGTAACAGAAAATCACAGATGCAATCAAATTCATACTAATGGTTGAAATGCACCATATGTCCTCTGATACCTATGCACAATAGGGTGCAGGTTTAATGACTTTCTTATTGTGCCCCTGTTGTAATTAGGTATTAAAGGACATATGGTATGTTGCCGTTTTAACAGTGAATTTCCTTGTTTTTTATTGTTTTCTATCAGAAGCTTAACAGTCTTTCAGGGTAGTATTAGTAGTGAGAATTAAACCACATGTTGATTTCATTTTTTTTAAGGCTTGGAATCTCATCTTGATTAGCCTTATTAGTGCAGTGCCAAAGAAAACGTCCAAATCAAATCTATTTTCAGTTAATATGGAGTAAAACATGTTTGCATTGGTAAGAAATAAGTGAAAACTCTTTTAGAAATATAGTCAGGATATTGTATGTAGAAGTTTAGAAATCAAATAATAGCTTATTTGTCCAGAAAGTCACCAAAAATGTGATGACTTGGAGATTCTTCAACCTTCTTGCAAAATATTTATTATCAAAATAATTTTTTGGAAATAAGCAACTACCTTCTAAGAAATTTCTGTGTGATTGGTAAAGGACTCAATAAAATCCCAAACAAATATACTCAAAACAAAAGTCTAACTGAAAACAAAAAGTCAAATGAGTAAGAGCATTGGAAGCTATGAGTCATGATGTTCAGTTTAGTTTGTTCAAACACAAGCTAAGATTTTTCAGACCCAAAGAGCACGATATATGCAAATTCAATAGGCTGGGGAAAAAAAAACCAGATGGGCTCAGAAGACTATTTTTTATTACCACACAAAAATGAATCAAGGAAACAAAGATATGATGGCAAACTATACTACTTCAAGGCATTTCAACATTCACCTTAAACTTAAAATTAAATCTATTCTCCAATTTGAACATATATACCAAACAAGCACTGAGCAGTTTTAAATTCAAATGGTTCTTAGCATCTAGAAGGAATGTTACAGATTCCTAGGAAGCAAGTTTTCACTGGATACTGAGGCATTCCACTCGGGCTTCCCTAGATTTCTGCATTTCAGGTCAAGGAAAGGGAAAGATCCTATCATGCAAGTTGATATTCTTTAGTCGTAAGGATGGTTACACATCCCTGTCCCAGTCAGCACGAGGGCACATTACAAGATAGCCAGCCAGGCTTCCAAATGAGCCATGAAGATTAATAAAATACAATCTCCAGCCGATGTTGGCACCTCCCTGTCAAGCTAGCTAATGAGTACTGTGTTACTGTAAGAGTCAACTGTCACATTATCTCTGGACTAATAAATGGATTCTAAGACAAATAACAATACACAACTGAAATTCAGTCTGAAAAGAGCTTTTCATTTATTGCAGCCTGGTGCAGCCCCAAGAGGCTCTCTAGCTGTCGACACCATAAGCATTGTCACTTTTTATAGGAAGTATTCAAGGAGGGTAAAGTCAGCTTAGGCAAAAGAAATCTAGAGTTGTTTTCCCAAATTCAAGGTTTAAGATTAACCATTAAGCTTAACTCCTATATTCCAAGAAATTTATAATATAAAGAGAAAAATATGTTTAACTAACATATCAGGGGTATAGCGGACAAAACTTGTTTGAGAGAAATAGTTCACTTTGGGGAATTTTTAATTTAAATAAGATTCTATATCTTGTAGTGATACAGTTATTAGAAATGAACTTCACCTCAGAAATGAGATCCCACTGCAGTCATTTTGTGTATGTGTCTTTCCAGATGCTGTGCCAGAGGAAGGAGTCTGCATAGGAAACTATCAGTGTGACCATCACATTCATAATTCTGTTTCTGCCAATGCAGTTTCAGTATCCCTGAATTGAATCTGATTAGGAAAGTATATTTCTAGTACAATAAGAAGAAATAATGACTATTTACTAAAGATCAAGTTTTGCGAGAAGCGTGATATACACAGTGAAGGGTGTGACATAGAAAGCATTTTATCTCGTTTGTAATTGCTGTGAACAGAGAAAGAAGAACTCAAAGGAAGGAAAGGAAAGAAGAAGAGAAAAAGAAAGGAAAAACAAGGCAGGGAGGGAGGAAGAAAAGAGAAAAAAAGGAAGGGAGGGGGAGGAGGGAAGGAAAAGAAAAGAAAAAGAGGAGAGGAGAAAGAAAGAACATATAAGATATAAGTGCCTTGTGCGCTCGAATACATGATGATTCATTTTAACGCATCCATGTTTTGTGATGTTCCTCCTGATCTATCATTTATAATAACATAAAAAACCAGAACTCTTAACATTAGAGAAAGCATGCTCCTGAACATAGATGGTAAAGAGGTTCATTTACTAACTTCTGTGAGAATTGCAGAATGGGAAGAAAGTACAGAAGAATTACCATAATGGGTTGGGTTTCTAGTCTCCCCAGCCCAATATTCGAAATTACAGAAGTAACTTAGGACTTGTATTGGGAAGTCCTTGTTTTACTTGTCTTTCATTTCTTTCTTTCTTTTTTTTTAGAGAAGGAGAGAGTGGGGGGGGAGGAGCAGAGGGAGAGAAAGGATCTTAAGCAGGCTCCACACCCAGCATGGAGCCCGACACAGGGCTCGATATGGGGCTCGAACTCAAGACCCTGAGATCATGACCTGAGCAGAAATCAAGAGTTGGATGCTTAAACGGCTGAGCTACCCAGGCGCCCCTATTTATCTTCTATTTCTGTCTATTACTTTCATGTTGCAAACTGGACCCCAAGACCTAAGAAATCTCTCTTTATCCTTTACAATATACATGCACACATAATGTACTCTGTAAGTACTGGCACATAGTAGGTGCCTAAGAAATATCAGTCTCTCCCTCCCTTCAATGCTAGCTCTTTCTCCTACCTCCCTCACTCCCTCTCCCTCTTCTGGATTTAACTTGCTAACAATAATTGTCCAGAAGATGGAATTCAGTTCTGAAGGTGTTCATTCTAGAGTTCTCCCTACCCCTCCCGACTCCACCAACATTGGTATCAGACAAGAACACTTGCAAAGGTTTTTCATCACTAAAGTGTTCATTTTTCATTTCAGTAGTGGAGTCATTCCACAAAATTCTACTTTAGTTTAATAAGCAAATGAGATTGTGAAGATGTTAGCTGCTGTTATTGCCATGACTATATTGTTATTGTTGCCGTGATTATCATTGTTATTGCCAAGAAATTTACTATTTTCTCCAAATTATGTCTCCCCTGGAAGAATGAGCTCCCTGGTTTACTTCCTTCCATTTGAAATAGTTCTTCCCCTTATTATTTCTTGTATTTCCTACAGACCTTGTAGAATAAGGGTTCTAAACCCAAATTGTTAAGTTAGTTGGCTGTTTCAATATTTATATCATTTCAAGCTTCAAAGGATACTCTCTCATTCTTGCCCATCATCACCTTATCATTCTTCCACAGTTCTGAAGACCTTTAATACACATTATTAAATTATTATTACTGGTAAGTGTCATGTGGGTGGTGTTCATAACCTTCAAAGACTTTCATGCAGAATAAAATCATTTCTTAGACGCTCACAACAAAAGTGTGAGGCAGGTATTGAGGTCGTGTACATGAGAAGATGAAACATCACAAGGGATAAATGACCTGTCCAAGGTCATATTGCCAGAATGTGGAGGAGTAACTGAGATGCAGATCCTCCCACCCTGTGCCCCACCCCTTCCAGCTCAGGTGTTATCTGAATTCGCATCTCTGTCCATCCCACTTTTAGAAGAAGAAGCTTTTACCTTTGCCAGGCTTGAGAATCGTTTCAATCTTCTTGGTCTGTCTTCAGATGGCATTCCTCTGCCCCCTGCCCACATACAACATCGATCATTGTCACTATCTTATCAGGGCTTCCTCCCTAATGTAGGTATATAGTTTTTGTGGTACATTTATACTGCAGATGTAGACACTTGATAGTTTTACCTAAAAGAGGAAAAGAGGACGGAAAACTTAGAAGAAGGTAGCAAAAGATGAGGAGAAAAATTGCTTACAATAGACTTTACTACTGCATCAATGTGCCCTTTTCTTATCCCTCAGGCTACCATGACAGGAAAGAACATTCTCAGAGATCAGAGCTAAGTCTCTCAACTATCACACATATTGAGAACACTCCAGCCAGCCAACCACAGAGGAGGATGACAGGATATTTCAGGGCAATTCCTTTCATGTGAAGCATAGAAGGGCAACAATAAATACAAAGATTAAGATCTATGTGCCAGGCACTTTTAACACAGTATTTTATTTAATCCTCACAGAGAAGAAAGAAAGAAAGAAGGAAGGAAGGAAGAAAGAAAGAAAGAAGAAAGAAAGAAAGAAAGAAAGGAAGAAAAGAAAAGAAAGAAAGAAAGAAAGGAAGAAGAAGAAGAAGAAGAAAGAAAGAAAGAAAGAAAGAAAGAAAGAAAGAAAGAAAGAAAGAAAGAAAGAAAGAAAGAAAGAAAGAAAGAAAGAAAGAAAGAAAGAGAAGAAAGAAAGAAAGAAAAATATCCTCACGGTAACTTAAAATTAGGTACTCTTATCCTCTTATCGTTCTTTTACAAACGCAAAAAATAAGACTTTGCAAGTTAAGTAACTCAATGAAGGCCACACACAGAGATACAACAGAGTCAGGATTCAAACTCAGACTATCAACATCCCCCCCTCCATAAGAACGATATTCCACCACCAAAATGAAACCACCACTTGGGCATTTCCCTCTGAGGGTGTTGACTGAAGAAAGCATTATGATCGATGTTTGGCATTCTTCCTTTCACAAAGCAGCTGTCCCCAGCATCCCCAGACAACCACCCTCATCTTATTCAACTCTGTTTAGGGGGTTGTAGAAACAGAGGGAACAACAGTCACACAATTTCATCAGCCCGCTGACAGAGGGGTTCTGCTCAGATGAACCACTGGTGGGCACAGACTGGAGAAACCGCCTAGGACAGATTTTCCCCCTTCCCCCCAGTTCTAGGGGACGTACTATTGCGTGTTCTGGGCCCTAAAAGATTTGCAGTATATTACACGTGTCAGTAACATTTGCAGGCTCTTTGTCGGGGTCCAGGACCCCAAAAGACTGAGCCAAAAGCTGGAATTAGTTGGAGAGAACGCTGTTCATTTTCACTAAGCAGGATCTCTAACAGGTGTCAGAAAAACAGTCTTTGTTGTATCTTTTTTGTGTAGGAACGGGAGGCCTTTCCAGCCGTGTCAGTTTCATGCCAGCTTGGTGGGCCTGCGACTTTTTAAAAATTCACTTAAAAAAAAATAGGGGCGCCTGGGTGGCTCAGATGGTTAGGCGTCTGCCTTCGGCTCAGGTCATGATTCCAGGGTCCTGGGATGGAGCCCCGCATTGGGCTTTCTTCTCAGCAGGGAGCCTGCTTCTCCCTCTCCCTCTGTCTGCCCCCTGCTCATGCTCTCTCTCTCTCCGTATCTCTGTGTCTCAAATGAATAAATAAAATCTTTAATAAATAAATAAATAAATAAATAAATAAATAAATAAATAAATAAATAAAGAGCATGTCCAAGAATAACAAACGAGAAATTTATATCTTCAAAATATGTAGATTTGAGATTTGTTTTGGAAAAAAAATGCACAAAGCTCTACTGAGCATCTGTAACAATGATCTATCTACACATTATATGGCCAGCTATCTTTAGTTTGTTTTTATATCCTGTGGAGTGTGACATCTGTGCAAAAATTATGAACTGACTCATATACATGAGGTGCTTATTCAGGGTTTGAAAAATGGGCCTATTCTTCTACAGTCCAATTATTCATGAAGAAATTAGAGAGAAACTTTAAAATCTTGGAATCTTTTTCTTAATTTATTTGTGTGTTACTCAAGTCAGCCTGATCAAGCAGAAACTATCCGTAACAAGGGTGAAGGTTTTTCTAAGTGGGTTAATTATATTTATTTTCATGGCTACCAGTCCCTCATTTGCTTTTTATAAATTACTCAGGGCAAAGGGCTAATCTCTGTGATCGCTCTCAATCTAGACTAACAGCTCAACCTTTCACTTGAAGTGGATCTTTTCTATTACAACCCTTTTATGAACCACCTGTAAAAGGAAGGAAGGCTATATCCATGTGGAGATATAGATATATGCATATAAAAATTTATAACTATTCCCTAATCACTCAGACGTGTAGGCTAAGCATCACTTATGATTACTACACAGATACTATTATACAAAGAAGTACATTTATATGGAAAACTAAAGAAAGCTTTTATTATAAGAATAAATGTTCACTGATGCTGAACTCTAACTATCCTATTAATGCAACAATAAGGAGATTCATTCATCTTTGTCAGTCCATATTTAAGCCCCCTTAAGTGTGTCTTCAGGCAACTAAGAGAAATTAGATGATTCTCTCTCTCCCTTTGCTATCCTGGCATGAAATTCTATCCCCACTCTCCCTCTTCTGGATTTTCCCTCTACTAAATAAATTTTCAATCAGCATTCCAGCATTGGAATGGAAAATTAATCCATTATTTATGTGAAAATCTTTGCAAATAGCTGTTTGTTCCAACTCTTTTGATATCAGTTGCGGTTAGGGTGGGGGTGGGGTACACAGTGAACACATCCAGAATAACTGATTTCCATCTTCTGGTCAATTCACCTTTGAAAGTCGAGTTCAGGGCGGGGCAGGGGGGGCGGCGGGCGGTGAGTGAGGGAGTAGGAAGTGACAGAGAGGAAGGAAGGAAGAAAACTCATTTTCCTCGAGCACCTACTATGGTCAGGCATTGTACATGGTACGTTCACATATATTATCATAAGGGACGACTCCCTCCCAGCTTCTTGGGGTTTGAAGGTTGCTTTGTAACATGAAAGCAACAGAGAGTTGGAAATTTATGAGCTTGGAGTCAAATTTCCCTTCAGCTTCGGGAGCCTCTAAATGTGAGAGTAGATATGCTCATCTCAGAGACAGGGACTGATCTTCCTAGACCCTGTATCTCCAGGGGACAGAGCTCGTGTTCTCTAGCACCCCAATGAGCAGAAAAACCAAATCCATAACTTTACAAATGAAAGACATACCTTCTTCTCTGCTGTGTTCAAGAAAACTTGTATTTAGCAGCACCATCATCCACAAAGTGTAACCCCATCACACATCACTTTACCACTGTAGAGTTGTTGTTATATTTTCCAAGATTCCCTTTTCCAGTCTATAGAGGGAGTCGTGTGTTGATTCAGTATTGGCTACTATCTTATGTCAGTTAATAGTCTAGCAAGGATTAATGGGAGATAGCTGGTTCCTTTGAAATTTGGAACGAGAGTCTGAGAGATGACCTAGGAATCCAGTCTAGGAGAAGGGTGGATGGCCAGAAAGGAACTCTAAAGAGAAGTAGGTGTGCTGGTTGTGTGCGGGCGAAGGCATGTGTTGATACACAATCAGTATGGGCTAGTTGTCTACGTTTTGCTGAAGTGGCCTACGGAGCAATCGTATAAAAATGCTGAAAAGAAATAAGGCCATGTCGATAGATATTTTTATAAATTCTATTGGCTATTTTGACTTTTAAAAAGTGTCCTAATAATGCATGCAAATTCAGTCTCTCCCACCAAAAAAAGGAACACCGTTTCTTGCTCCAATAGGCACTAAGCTTATATCAACTATTTCATGAAAAATCAGTAAAATCAGCAGTGAGAGGAATATGAATATGACTTTTGCTTGCTGGAGAATCCCTCAAAGCCAGACTGCCAAGGAGTGGGCAACAGTGGCTTGTGAAACAATACTCTTTTTGCTTTTTTTTTTTTTTCCTTCTGTAAATACCTTGTTATAAAAGATTTTTTTTTCAGGTCTCTAAAAATAAGAAAAAATCAAGCCACAGAGACGAGGCCCCTTTAATATTTTGCAAGGGCTGACATCATCATTGTTAATAAGGCATTTATTGGGGACCCACTGAGCATGGTGACATTCCACCTTCCCACCCCCACTTCCCACCATGGTCCCCGCTGGACGCCAGCCTCTCTGTGCAGAGTTAAACGTCTGCGATGCAGCCCTCTTGGTTTATTGTTAATTAACTCGAAGTCTAGATCCCATCCACATACAACTTAAAATACAAATTGTGTGCACTTTGAACATGGTCTTTGAACATTCCTCACTAATTGTTTAAATGATGTGTGGATTTTGTCTCTAGCAGTTGGTTTCACTTTAACCTTTGGACAAATTGAAAACTTTTTTTTTTCCGTAAAACTCCATTCCTCTTTGTAGTCTTAATTTTGCACCACAGGGACTGTTTAATAAGCAGTTTGCAGGTAGAAAAGAAAGACCTGATGACCCAATATTCTCTGTTTTCCCCAATGATTAGATGTAGAAAGTAGTCAAAAGAAGAAGAAGAAGAAGAAGAAGAAGAAGAAGAAGAGGAGGAGGAGGAGGAGGAGGAGGAGGAGGAGGAGGAGGAGGAGGAGGAGGAGGGGGAGGAGGAGGAGGAAGAAGAAAACAAAAAGAAAATAAAAAGGCAACTGGATTATGATTGGTTACACATCTCTAAGAATAATTCCCTGAAGTCGTTAAGGAAGCAATAATGAGAGAAAGTTGTTGCTAAAATTGATTTTAGGTGGAAGCCAGTTTCATTTCCCTAAAAAATCTTTTGTATATTTATTTAGTAATTGGTCATGAAATAATGCTTTAGACAGGCATTTTAGAAAGCATACCTCCTGTTTAATAAATCTGAGACTTTGATAATTATTAATGCACAAACGCCGTCAGAGAGATGCTTTATTCCCCATGTCACAGTACAGCTATTAATGATACTCAAAGGAGTGAAAATTACCATTTCGGAAGTGTCCAAAGCAGTAAACTGGTAAACAAGCCTGCAGTTAGGGCTATGGATGATGTGAATCAACAAGGGTGAAAAGATTTGGTTACTCTGTGTATTAGTGTTAATAGGAATAGATTATAGAGGAATATTTGTGATGTGACCTTCTGTGCACTAATTGAAATAGTATTCAGAGTCAGCATTGGCGTAATCAAGTTAAACACGGAATCATAAATCATCATGAAAAGTGCTGTCACAACTTCCCCGTTAATGCCCTGGACTGCTGGGCAGCCTCGCAAAAATATCTGCTATGCCGATCTTTAGGTTAATAGGAACAGAAATGGCATTTAAAGACTATTTGGATCAAATCTGCTCTGAGGTTGAAAGTGTTCCTCTGTTAATTTACTGGTAATTTGAAGTGATGTAGTTAGGGTTAGAAGGAGCACAGCTGAGCCCCTTATAGCAAAACAAAGGGCTGTGGGAGTTTCTTCTAATATTTATTTAATTGCTTTAGGGTACAATGCTAATCAGTTTTAATATACATGTGTAGTTTCCTTTGTTTCTCAGATATAAAACAGTTGGCAAGTTGATCAAATGCGTATCATTAGCTATATAGCTTCAGGTGATGCATTTGACAATGACAACTTCGGCATCCTTATAAATTTATCAAACAGAAAGGTTTTGTTGTGTATACATGGAAATATTTCTGACAAGTTAAACTATGATGTGTCCTGAGAAAGAATAAGAATTTACTAGCAATATTTTTCTTATGAACATTTTTTATTGATTGAATAGAATCAAACTAACAGGCTTAAGGAAAACACAGAGGAATTTGTTAAGAAATGATATATACTATTGCCAATAACACCCGGTGTCTCAATGCAGAGGAAGGTTGTGCTAATTTAGCCAGTTACTCATCAGATCATGTAGACAATAAGATGTATGATGCTAAGAAGTAAAGGGCTTGTTTATTATAATTTGCTTCAAATGCTATAAATTAATACAAATTCCAGTGGGCAACTGATAATAGAAATCTTTTCAAAAGTACGATATTTTACTTCAAATCTGAAAACACCTCAAGTCTACCCAACTTTAAATAATGTATTTAAGACTTAGCAGGCAAGTTAGGTGGATAAATACAGGTCTGTTAGGTAAATAATCCTAGGGGAATAGTTCTTCCTAATTATCGTTCCCATGAGTAGGGAGGGAATGGAAGAGAGCATTACTTATCTGTAAATACAGTAGGACATTTTTCATCCCGACAAAAACTTCAAACTTTTCTACCTTTAACAGTACTTAGAACTTTCAATTCATACTCTTAGGAGCCAATCAATTGCTGGCAGTTACAAGAGTACCATATATGTTTTCATACAGTTAGCAAGTATCAGATGTGATTTCTACAATGAAATGACTAAAATCGTGGCTAACAAAATATGTTCACTACTTTTAAGACACAGAGGTATATTTTAGGAAAATTACTTAACAGAACGTTGGAAAAAGTTTCAGTCACATATTTAAAGGGGGTGTTAGTCATGGTACCATAGGCTGATGATCTCTTTGTATTAATTTCTCTAACAATAAAATGAGCCTGTTGTCATAATTCAGGGAATTATCTGCCCTTTGAAAACAAAGCTGGTTCTACATCAAGTAAATAGGGTGAGAAAAGGAAGGAGGAAACTTCATCACATGTGAGAGATTTTATCTCCTACCCTTCCATCCTTTGTTACTAGAGATACAAACATGGAGTAGATGTAGTAGCTGATGTTGGTCAACTCCCAATCCATTTGGGACACATCCCTAGTACCACAGGGCTAGATGTGTCCTTAAGGAGTTCATAGAGGATTTGTGGCAGGAGCAGGACTAGAAGCCACTTCTCCAGACTCCTAATCCTGTGGCCTGTCTTCTCCACCATTGTGCCACCCACATCCTGCCTGGATCCATAGCTCTGGTAGTGAATGGGAACCAGAGAGGCAGGATGCCAGAGACAGCCCCCCATGTATCTGGGTGCCCTCTGAATCCATGCATGAGCATCAAACAAGTCCACATCTGACACCAGGTGCAGCCAATTTCACAATGGATTGCAGTCTCCTATGCAGAAAATCTGAAAGGGGGTGGGGGCAGCGACTAAGGACCAGGTGTTTCTCATCTTTTGGAGGCGTGATACCGATCAATACATAAGGCAGTCATATACATGTTTTTAAGGCTTTTTTTTTTTTTTCTTATTTATTGCTCTCCATTGTTTTTGGAGAATGGCACACTCTTCTCAATTTCTGGTTTTCTTTCTTGTTCATACTTATAATGACCTAATTGAGCCTGGCACATAGTAAGTGTGACATAAATACATGTTGAAATTTAAAAGTTACACAGGTTCATTATTTTACATGTCTACTAGACGGCCATAATCTTAGGTTTTTAAGATTTTTGTGCATAGATTTCTTAAATGGTGGGATTTTGAGAAGTAGGAGTGTGAATGGAATTGACATCTAAGTGGAGATGTTCTACTTCAGCGTAACAATTCCACATCTGACACTAATTTTAAAATCTTTTCTCCCAAACGCCTGCTCACTACCTTGGCTTTATAGGCCAACCTGCCATCCGTGAGCATAGCTGCGTGTCTCCTCCACTTGAAGAGCCCCATGAGCATAATACAGTCAGTGGGAGTGCAGGACAGAAAAAATATACACTGCTTTGCACGCAGCCTGAAAATCAAGGCATAAAAGAGGGAAAATAAATCAGTGCGCCCCATTCGGCCTTTGCATGCATAATTCATCAATAGAAATAAGTATCCAAAATGTTTTACCAGTGAGTGTAGGACAAGTTACTTTATTTTTCATTAATATCTGAATCGTAGCTCTATCCCAGACAATTCTAATATAGATCATTTGGACTATGTAAGCTATATATTTCAGATAAATAAATATCAATAAGTTGTTGATTTTAGGATCTATTTATTGTCTTAAAAGTATAGTGCATCTAGTTCTAAGGTTGATCTATAAAACTAAAAATAATGCAAACCATTTAGCTGAAAGATAACCAAAATATTGGTGCCGAAGGTTATGAATGAGAATTAACATTTACTGAGCCTCTGCAGTATTTTGATCACTATAGGAAGCACTATCTCATTTAATCTTCCCAGTCATCCGTGAGATTAGCTCTGTTTTCTCCATTTACAGGGGAAGGTGCTCAGGTCCAGAGAGATGGAGGACCTCACTCATGAGCACACAGATATTAAATGGTAGGGTCAAGATTTCATCCCATGTTTCTTGGATCTAAAATCAAATTCCTTTGATTACCCCACACCACTTCTCTAATCCGGTTAACAATTATGTATATAATAAGCCATATACTTGAAAAGAGTTGCATGTGTATATATACCATGCTAGTAGGTCAATGACTAAAAGGGCAGCAAAAGGGTAAGGCCTAAATCTGAAGTCTATTAGCTACTTACTCCTTCTTTGTTCAGCAAGTTCAGCCAGCCCCTTGCAAATATTTACTACATTATAATTCTTCCCTCCGGCCAGAATTCTTTCCTTTTGGCATTTTGGGGTTCAATGAGATGGGTGGAGGGAGTTTGGCCTTCTAGATCGTCTTTTATCTGCCTTAGATTTTCTATTGCAAATCCCAAGCATCCAAAGGGATCACAAACATGCAGAGATTTGCAATAAATAAATATAGAGGGGCAAATATGAGACACAGAATGTTGGGGAGGTTTCCTCTCATAGTATGAAGTACCATTTTCCATTGTTATAAGAGTCCTGAAAACACATATCACCCTTTGGAAAGTTTCTGGCACAGGAGTGCCTCCCCAGGGTTAGGAGAGGAGGAAAGATGGGTGTACTTCACCTTCACTGTCTTAGGCTGGAAGCTCCAGGCCTGGGTTGCCGCTCTGCCCGTGACTCCTGCCCAGGGTCCCTGCAGAGGCATCAACACGGCTGAACCTTACCTGTCCCCCCACAAACCTACGCTAAAAGAGAAAATTGCAGGTAAATGGATCCTCAACCACCAAAAATCAGATGCAATGCTACATGTATTTTCTAGATCACAGTTTTAAAGATTTGAACTTGTCCCACTACAGATAAAAAAGTTATTACAGAATTCACCATAGGTCCACTTCACCCCATGGTCTTCGAAGAAACCTATAGCTAAACCCTAGCTGACATCTAATATAGTATCTGAACGTCAGCTAAAAAGGTATTGTTGGTATGAGTAGCATGTAAATTGCATGAAAAACCAAAAGATATACATGAACTATTGCATATTTGACACAGACAAATTTTATCACAGCTAATTATTTACTCCTCAAAAAACTGAACATGCAATTATTCAACTTATGAAATAAATACATTTATATCAACATTGTCAAATGCACTAGTCTTTTTCCTGGTCTAGTTTTCCAAGATAATTTGTCTCTCTATTCACATTATGAGCTTGCAATGTCTGTACATAAAAAAGCCTAATTGCATTTTTTAACGTTGAATTTTGACATAATGATTATATTCATCTTTTGAGATGTTGTCCTACACAGAGTCCTTAAAGATTTTCAAATTAACTTGTTCAATTCTAAAACTCCAAGCATGATTATTTTAGTTGAGAGGCAAAAAATGCTTGAAAGATGAATTAATAAAATTCTATCCCATATATTATCCTACTTGGCAATGAAAGGAGTGCTTATAAGAGAAGGATAAATCTAATTTAACATTATAACTCTTTTAATAATAAAAATATATAGATTCAAAACCTCTGCAGTGACCCTGTCTCACACAGTATAATTCCCTAAAACTTCTAAGTCACTCAATGATAAGAGGCTGATCTAAATGCTTCCACTGCATTAATCAAATACCAGGTCTAATTAAAAGAGCCATGCACAAAGCTTTTTCAAAATGTTGCTCAGGTATTGCAATAATTTCTGATCACCCAAGCCTGGAAGACAAATAATTAGAGCTGCCAGAGCATTCTGATGAGTGATGTCAGCATCTCCAAGTGACCTTCCCTCCACTAATTAATTTTCATCTTAAGAAAAGAGACCCTGTTGTTGCACATTATTAATTGAGTTCACTAAAAGATGCGCCTGATTAATTTTTGTTGATAATACTTGTCATTCTAGGCAGCGGCTGTAATCATTCTATTGGGTTTTATTTTTTTAAGTTGATCTAAGTCCTTTGCAATGTGACTGATATATCTGATACAAAATATCATGCATAAGGGCATATCCTATAATGCGTCTGGGCTATTTTTCATTGTGGTTGTTTGCCAAGGTAAAATGAAATGTCAGAGTGGAGTTTTCGGAGCTGTTGGAAACTGTAAAGGTATTGTTCGCTTTGCACTCAGAACTTAGTGAGGCCACTAATTCTCAAGTCCCCCCAAAAGATGACTACACCCATCTGGCAGCCTCCTCTTGGGTTTTATGGTGAAATACCCCTTCACCGGAGAAAACGCTGCCATCATCTTACAAGAATTCTTCGTTGCTTTTTTGTTATTATCAAAAGATTTCCTACACCTTCCTTTGTCCTCAAGTGGGAGAGATAGCCGATTAAGTCCTTCCAGCCTTCTGACCCTGTCTGAGAGGCAGAAACTAAGCCCAGAACTTGGATGGTTGCCCTGTTCATTCATAAAATATTAGGATTAGAAAAAATAGAGAGAGAGCTATATTAAAGTATTTATTTCATTAACCTAAAATTAAACAGGAAATTCACTCACACACCTAATGAATGTAAGCTGTACTCTAATATGGGAACATTCGCCTGTCATTGAATTTCAGGACCCTTATTAAAACCATAGTTTGTTTTCAGTGGAACTTTCTAAGTATAGAATTAATTTCTTGGATAAATATTGTGTTTCAGCTTCTAAATGAAAATATTTCATTTGTATTGGGAAAACGAACTCACAAAGCTTCTTAGATTTTAAAGGGGTCCTGCTAAGCAAATTTTGATGAGTTAGTCTAAGTGAACAAAAAATTTTGTGGATATCTATGCTTAACAATTAAGAGAAAAATGCTTACTGGAATGTCTTTTTGTTTTGCTGAATCTAAAACTCTGTAAAGGATCTTGAGTGTTTCTGAAACAGGCAAGGTTAGGTTTTATTATCCATGCTGTATGCTATTTGCTTAGAAGTTTAAAGGAATTCATAAACATAGTACAGAAGGAAGACGCAACTATGTCTCTTAAATCTCTTTTGAGGTAGCCTTCTCCACTGTGGTAAGCCTGTTTCCCTGTTTTATTTCCAATCAGGTGAATGCAAATGGCCCGAAGCCATCCTAAATCTAAAATCGGAAAAAGTTGCCCAATTGTTTAAGCCAAATTCACACATCTCCATGAGCAGTCTTCAGTGGAGGGAAATGGGACACTGGGTCTCTAATAGCAGAGTTTAGGGTCATTGTTATCCATCAATAAAACGTAAATATCCACCAAGAATTAGGCACTTTGTATATCTTCAGTGAAATCTGGAAGACCTAAAGCTGAGAGATTCTACACCTAGTCATCCCTGAGGAAACAGAAATTGAAAACCCTAAGATTCGGAGGTAAAAGAAATTCTTCTGTGAGCTAAAAGATGGAGTCACAATGCAAAAAAAAAAAAAAGTAACATGTATAGACAACCAAACCAGATGTTTCCTAAGATATTTTCTTGTCTCTTGTCACAGTATTTTAAAACAGAAAACAACTTTAGACCTCATCTGTCCAACCGCAACATTTCACGTATAAAGAAACTGATTCCCAGAACATTTTGATTAACTGAATAACAAAAGATACAATCCTTTGGATTAAGGAAAGCAGTAGAAAGAACAATGATAAACACTAACTTGTATTTAGTTAAAACATCTTTATTTAAAATCATGAGCAATGCATATTTCTCATGAAATAATACCCAGTTGTTACAGAGAATTGCTGAAGTATCTGTGTGGATCACAACATATGTATTTATCAGTGTTGATATCTTTTTTATGCTATGGTACTACGGGGTCTTATGTGTTTATTCTACTGTATCTATTCAGGTTATTTCCTAGGAGGTTAATGGATAGAACAAAGGGGAGAGAGCTGAAGGGGAAGAAAAAGAAGAGAGGAAAAGAAAATTAAGGAGGGAGAGAAGCACACTATCATTTGGTCACATTCTAATTCTTTCTCCTTATTCTTCCAAATTTTAACTTGCAAACCTGGAAGAGATTGCCTCCATCTGACAGTTTGTGGGTAAGTGTAATGTCTTTCCACCATGAAATTGAGTTCAAATATTAAACAATTAGAAAAAATAAAATTGGGAAGGTTTTATGTTATAATATTCCTCATAAATTCATTTTGTGAAACTTCTGGAAGGCAGTCTTACTGACAGCCAGGCACATCTCAAGAATTGATCATGTATCTCTAAAACAATGTAAATGACACATGTTATGGTATGATTTTTATCAGTGGAGAAAAAACTAAGTCGTTTTCTTCTTAATTTGAAGAAAGCATAATGAGCTTGAAGGAGCAAACTTGGACTTTAGGGAAGGAAAGACAAGTAGGTTCTAGGATATCTTCTTGAGGAAAATGGGGTATTATTGCTCTGAATCTAGGTCAGTTTAGCTGATAGAATACTGAGTCTTAGGAGAGGTCCTTCTTTTGAGTGATGTGATTTAAATCAATATGGAGAGATCATCTCTGGCTAATATATCTGACATTAATTTTCTTATCAGATTTCACCCATAGTCTGTCAGCATTCCTTTCAGAAATCATCAATATTTTCCTTGGATGAATACATCATAATCTTTTTACTTTCTCTAGTGACTTTATTCTGGTTTTAATAATATTGCATTTTCATGATTATATTTAACCAAACCAAAAATTGAAAAAAGCGGCTCTCTGAACTTGGATTCTGACTTTTAACTATGTCATCATTATTGATGTCAAGTGGAGTCTTTGATTTTGTACAAAGAAGACTTAATAGGGTAGATGTCATTGACTAATGTTTGGTCCTAAGATGTATACCTATCTCAGCTAATTAACTTTAATTTTCACTACAGTTTTTATGGACTGAGTTGTCCTCAAGCCATGAATATTTTCCCAATGACTGAATGAATTTAATCTGTAGCCACAATATGTGTGAACATGGCATCTCCAGACACCTGAAGGCATTCACATCTATATTCAATGTGAAAGATTTGCAAGCAGTGGGGCTCAGAGGATTGTGTGTAAGATCTGGGGTTAGATTACTTTTGAGAGTCAGTATGGCCAAAAAACAAAAAAATACTCTGTGAGATTTGGAGTCAAACAACCTTTGGTTGGCATCTTCTTTCTCAGAGAAGTTACTTACACTCTCTGAAACTCAATTTCTGTATCAATAAAATATAAATACATTTTACATCTCCCTTGTAGAATTGAGAGGAAATAAACAAAATAATGAATGCGAAAGCATCCAACCGAGCGCCTGACACACTGTAGGAGCTCAATAAAAGTTATTTTACTCCCAATCTAGGTTTATTAGGTCACTTTATCTAAGGAAAGATTCCGCACCCCAACTTTCTTAACTTTGTTCTTCACACTGCTTTCCCCTCTCAAGCAAAGGTAACACAAAGAAATTGAATTCTCTGGAATCATAGCCGAGCCCAAAAAAGTGAGCCTACTGGTCAACCTAAGAAGTGCAGCTTCTAAGACTGATCAGTGTTACATGATGGTGGTAGAATCCCAGAGATGTAGGGCAAAGTTAAAAACCCTTACTCGAGATCAAATATGTTGGAGAGTTTGAAATCATATTATCAAGAAATATTTCATATTCAGCAAATATAAGAGGGTTGCTCAGTTTTTGAGAGGCAAAGAGGATAGGGAAAGAAAAGCCATTGGCAGTGAAATTTAAAGTAATAATCTGTTTTTTCAACCTGATTTGGAAAAAAGAGTTTTAAAGCTTAAAAGGCTGGCAAGCATCATGATGATCCATGGTAGTTTAACTTCTTAAATGGAGTTTCACAGACCTTACTAAATTTTGACAAATCTCACATCATTTAATTTTTTAAGAAGTGTGTTTGACCCAAAGTTTTTGAAATACCTTTATATTTGACCTAGAAGGCACCTTCAGCTTAGCCTCTTTTAAAGATACTTTTGACAGAAAGTTAGCTTTGGCTAGTAGCCACACCACCATAAGTTTTGACCTTGAGTGCACTCCAATTTCTGGTAGTATTTGAATAAGTGACTTTTAGGTGAAAGTAAGAGATCAGGAAATAAAGTACCAGAGTTATCAGGATTGATTTTTATTATTTATTTTCCATTAATTGCCTGTGCACTACCCCTTCCCCTCCGATTTAATACTTTCTGAAAATTTCCTTCAGTTGTAGGTCATTAACAGTAATTTTAATGTAGGTCATGTCTTATTATAACAAATTCCAAAGACTTGCCTGGAAAAAGTGATAGAATGGAAAAAGCTTTGGGCTTGGAGTAAGAATGCCTGCCTTCCCATCCTGGTTCTGCCACTAACTAGTTGAATGAACTATCTTTGCCTTGGATGAGATGATGATCATCAGCTCTCCAATCTCACAGGGCCTTTACAAGGGTTGAAAAAGTTCTTGCCTCTGAAAGCGTATAGAATCCTGTAAAATATTGCACACATAAATCATTACACTAATTAAATTATGTATTTGATTTATGTTCTTGAAAATTTGAGGATCAAATATTGTTTTAATAAATGACTCTTGGAAATAATTTCATCTTAAATATATAACTGAAATAAAAATATTTGTATTCATAGAATTTAGGCTATAAAATTGAAGGCTACAATTCCTAAAATAATTATAGTCTATAAAGTTAACCCTATAATAGTAAGAGCCTCCTAATAGGTCATGCTACTTCTATCCTTGTCCACTTAGAGTCTATTTTCAACATCTGCCCAAAGGATCCTTTCAAATCATAAGTCAGATCATTTCACTCCCCTATGCAAATCTGTCTGATGACTCCCTTGTCACTCAGATTAAAAGCTAAAGTGTTTACAAAGGCCAAAAGGACTTAATATATTTGGGTCCACTGTTAACTCTCTGACCTTATTTGCTACTGAATTCCCCACTTCCACATTCCCTCCTTGGGATTTCTGTGTTGCCTGTTCCCTCCACCTGGAACACTTTTCTGCCTGATGTGGCTGACTCACTGATGGAATTCAAGTCTGTTCAAATGTCATCTTCCCAATTAGACCTACCCTGACCACTCTATTTAAGACTGTACTCCTTCTCCACATACTCAATACACTTACTCTGTTCTAATTTTTCTTTTTTCTGTAACACAAATCACCTTCCAACATACTATATAATTTGCATATTCATCATGTTTATTGTTTGCCTCCAGTCACCATAATGTAAACTCCACTAGGGAAAGGATTTCATTTGTTTTGTTCAGTGGTATAACCCACGTGTTTCAAACAGTGCCTGGGCGATACAGTAAGTACTCAAAAAAGTACTCATTGAAAGAATGAATGATATAATGATGATACCACATAAACCTTTGTTGTTGGGTATGCTGACTTCTGTGGCCCATTGTTGTGATCGACTGCAAGCATTTACAGAATATATGCAATCCAAAAAAGGGTGAGAAATGTGGCCATAAAAAGAGAATGAAACTACCCAGCTCTTCTAGACACAGAATCCATGACCTTGGAATCTCTTTATACATTTTTGAACCAATGGTCTTAGCAGGATTTTCTTTGTCCTAAGTCTATAGAACATGACAACATTAATCTCTTAGTAAATTTGCATAAAATTTGCAAATATAATTTCATGATCTGTAAAACCAAAATCAAAGTATAATATAGCAATTTCATTGACTTAATCTTCCAGAATCCTATCAAGAAAGTAATCAGATTTTATCATTATTTATTCTTTTTTAAATAGTTGGTGCTCATCATTCTGCTATTATTATCTAGAGGTTGATTAGTAATTTTCCCCCCTCCATATTTATTTTAATGTTCTAGTTGAAATTAAACTAATTAAATCTAGTACCTAGAATTACTTGACTCTTCCATCTTTTTTTTTTTTAAGATTTTATTTATTTGCGAGAGAGAGAATGAGAGACAGAGAGCATGAGAGGGAGGAGGGTCAGAGGGAGAAGCAGACTCCCTGCTGAGCAGGGAGCCCAATGCGGGACTCGATCCTGGGACTCCAGGATCATGACCTGAGCCGAAGGCAGTCGCTTAACCGACTGAGCCACCCAGGCACCCCGACTCTTCCATCTTATAAACCCATAATACTTTGCTTTTTAATCTATACTTAGAAATCTAAAGCTTCATACTGGTTCTTCAAACCCAATCTGTATCGGCTCAACAGTTCTACTGCTTGGGCATCTTCTACAGATGGGCAAGTTAATGTCTATAACTAGAGCTGTGTCATCCCTCCCTTCATTAACACTGTGATTTCAGTGGTGGCAACTGTGGTCTTTGGTTTACTATTGCTAGGGTCATCTTCCTTTCCAATTCGCTTTGGTTCTGTCTCCAAATTTCCAATGTGAAACCAAAGAACTCAGTCTGAGCAGATCATTGTATATACTGATGAGAATGGAGCCAAAGAACCAGAGACGGTCTTATCAACAAGGTCATGACCCCTACCATTAGCAACATTGGACCTCTTACTACCATACAAGAATATGAAATCTGGGGCGCCTGGGTGGCTCAGTTGGTTAAGCGACTGCCTTCGGCTCAGGTCATGATCCTGGAGTCCCGGGATCGAGTCCCGCATCGGGCTCCCTGCTCGGCAGGGAGTCTGCTTCTCCCTCTGACCCTCCCCCCTCATGTGCTCTCTCTCTCTCTCTCTCTCTCTCTCTCATTCTCTCTCTCAAATAAATAAAATCTTTAAAAAAAAAAAAAAGAATATGAAATCCATTTGTGCAGTCATTGTGCCACGAAAGTTAGAATTTATTAATTCAATCACTCGGTGGCTTATTTTTAAATACTTTGGCTTTTTTGAGGGCGTGGGGAGGGTGGTTGGCTGAGCAACAGGAGTGCCAAAGGGTTACTAAACACATTTTCTAAAGATTTTCATTTTTCTTACTTGTAATCTAAAACTTGAAATTTCTCCTGTTTCTCTTTTGTCTTCACTAACTGTGACTCCCTCAAACGTAATGCACTCTCTTTGGTTTTTAGGGGAATTGAAATATTTATCAAAATTGAAATGAAAGATAAACTTAAATCTACCTCACTAGATGGCGACTATATGTCATATGTGAAGAAAACTGAAGTATCAAACCTCCTTAGTCTGTGTAAGCAGGACTTTAAAGATTTCTTTTTTTAAACAACACAGATCCTATAGTGTTTCTCTCTTCTTTTGTTCTGTGTATAACCCTGGCTGTCTTCTATAGCTTCAAGCATGATTATAAAACATCATTCCATAAATTTGTTTCCTGAAATTTCTCCATTCCCCTCATTAGTCTTTAAAGTTGCATTATTTGCTTCCTTACCAGAATATATTTCTCTAGAAACATTATATGGATATTATCCAGGTGTGTTAACTCCAGGGTTTTGGCTATTGTCCAGCTTGAACAATTAGTTAAAATTCTCTTTTAGTTTTAACCAGATGTTACAGTCCTCATTTCCTGACCTAAAAGGCTCTTTCAAATCATGAAGAACTTTTAAATACTTGTCCCCTTCTCTTTCGGAGCTAGCTGCACCTTAGTGCTAACTTAATATGGTCTGATATTCAGTATGTACATATAATTAGTGAGGTTTATACCACATTTGGAATAAATCAGGCTTAAAAAATACTTTAAATATGAGAAGGCAAGCATTAATTAACAAGGACTTACTTTATATATTTTTTACTTTAAATCTCCTCTTGCCATGGTTTTTAGTTGACATTTTAATTACTGAAGAGATCGGTACATTTCTAAATTTCAGGTAATTTCATCTATTCCGTGAGACTATAATCTTCCTGATGATAATGTCTCCTGGCCATTTTGCATCTTCTCTAGGGCCCAGTCAATGCTGCTGACGCTGTAAGTCCCCAATTTATATTTACGAACTTGTAGTACGATGCACGTTTATGTATTTTCATATTTGAGGAATCTTGAAAAGCCACCGGCACAGCTGAATTATTTTTTTTAGCCCTAATAAACAATATTAGTCATCCATGATCACAACCATTTAATCTATTTTTTCTCTTAGTCTTTTATTTCCTGTATTTAGTTAGCTCCTTACAGACCTTAGGGGGGCCAAATTAAGGTAATTTGTCCTCGCTTTTCATTGATCACTGAAATTACCCAAAAGAGTAGCTGCCAGGGGACAGGGACAGTTGATGGGCCAAGGAAGACCCTCCCAGTTCTCAGGTCTGAACAGCCAGAAACAAGCGTGCTGGGTTGGACAGAGGAAAGGGAGTAAACAAAACATTTTTTTTTAAGTCCAATCAACTGATTTGGAGAAAATCCTAAAGATGTGTGGTGTGTGCAATAGGCATCTGAGAGAAAATACTGGCCAGAAGCTCTGCTTAACCACCCCTGTTTCTTACCTCTAGCAAATATTGAAACCAAATGCTTAGGTCTTTTAAATACAGCCCTTAGGTTGGTGGTGTTCTGCGTTTAGATAAAAGTGCGTTCAATATTTCTTTATTATTTTAATGGTATAACAAGAATGGTGTATCACTTTGACTTTATAAAGAGTTCAAAGTTACTATGCAAGCCCTCTTCCATTAATCTTTTAAATATATTTGCTGGATGAGCAGCCAACATCATCCTGCCTAAACAGATAAGAAAATGGAGAGCTGGTGATAAGGTGACTTGTTTAAAGCCTCGCAACAAATCAGGGAAAGAGATGGAGCTCAAGGTCCCACCCCTGCCCTGGGCCGCGGGAGCCTCTACTGCACATGGTCCCTAGAAGAGCCATAAGCCGATGCTTGGGAGTTGCAAATCATTTGATAAGAGGGCTTCATTCTGATCATTTCTGGGATGTTCAAAAGAGAACTCCACAAGTGAAGTATCTGCAAAGCTCAAGAGAATTCCACAAGAAATGGTTTTTTTGTTTTTTGTTTTTTGTGGGGTTTTTTGTCATATTATCAGTATTTTGAGTTGTATCCCTCTCATGGCGTCAGCTTTTAGCTATCTGGAGAATAATTATCCATTTGTGGTTATCAAGGCCCCTTTCTTCTCCCTGCTTCCTGCCTTTGGGCCATTTCACTGCTCATTAATATTTGCATCAGAGGCTAGATCCGCTGCTTTGCTATGCTGGTGAGTCTAGTGAGAGATTTGGTGGGCAAAGAGACAGAAACCCTGGCACTCTGTGTAAAACTTAGTGCTTCTCTTAAGGTTTAATCCACCCATATTAGACGAGGCAGTTGAACTCAATAACAAATGATAACGTCGCTCATTTGTCAGGGGAAGATCCACTCCTTTTTGTCTTTGACTCTGCGTATCTACTTGTCTCTAATTCTATACTTGATGCTTATTATCACAGATAATTGAAATTTGACAAAAGACACAATCATCGGTGTGATGGATTTTGGCAACGTTCACGTTTTTAAACTCTGTGTTTCCCACCCCTAGTAAAGAAACCTCAATAAATACAGCTTCCATGTATTAAGGAATAAATGAAAGGTGCGCTTGTTCCATGTTCTCTGTGGGTCGGTAGATAAAATATAGCCATCAGCACCCCGCCACCACCACCACCCCCGCCCTGTCAAGGATTCCCCCTGCTTAAAGAGCCAGTGCTGGTGGGGACAGATTAGTAAGAAGTCGTGATTGCCTCATGAATCAGGGTGAAGCTGCTCACAGGTGCCACTCGGTTTGATCTTCCTGGCCACTCTGGGAGGTTATATATCTTTTGTGATTATCACTCACAAGGATATCCTTGAAGGAAAATGAGGCCGCCTCACCAGAACCCAACGAAATGAGACAAACAAAAAGGAATAGAGGCAGTAGAAGAGGAAGACAACAGAGAGGATTCTCTGAGAGTCTCCGCAAATAAAATGGAGTATGTTGGTGAATTCCCTTCACTGCCACTCAAAGCCCTATTCCTAGAGCTATGCTGACCGCATCAAAACAATGCTGCTGCATAAGCAAGGGAATAAACAAAGCAAAGACCCATTAGCTCTGTTTCCATTAGACACGCAGAGGGTAAAAAAAAAAAAAATCAATAGCAGGCAAACAGAAGATAAAATTGATAGGAAAGAAATGTTAATTTTAGAGCTTTAAAACGAGGCATTACAAACAATGGCATGCAATAAAACCTGAAAAACTATTTTTAAAACTTTCAAAATCATTTACATGGGGAAAAAGAATTCTAGCAGGAACATATATATACAGCATATTAAACTTTAGTGCATTTTTAATGACTTGTCTTAAACAAATTATGCATGAGATAGATTACACATCCCTCACCCACTTAACAAAAAGGCATATGCAGGAACAAAAAACAAAACCAGGTGGCTTTTAAAAAGAAATTAAGTGTATACTTGGTGACTGATTGGGAGAAATGCCAAGTGATGTGAAGGACCTCATAGAATAGAGTTCTCTTGAAAGAAGTTAGATCGATGGGCTTTTCAGCCCAGACTGTAGGCAGAACAGTACAAACGAGAGCAGTCTCCACTTTTGGATTCCATCCTGTAAATGCCCTCAGCAGACACGGTAGGGGAGCAGAAAGAATAGGAACTCTGGGATAAAAAGTCTTAGGTTTCATTCCCAGCACCCTGACTCGTTAACTGTGCACACTTGGACAAGTACTTCACCTGCCCTGCTTTTCTTCATCTGCAAGATGGAGAGCACAGTAATAATGATGCCTTGGAGTGAGACCCCAGCCTCGGTATTGTTAAAGACCCCAGCTTATCGGTATGGTTCAAAACCATTGGTCAAGAGCATTGCTTCTCAAACTTGAGGGTGCATCTGGATCTGCAAGAGTTTGTTAAAACACCAAAGGCTAAGCCCCACCCTTCGAGTTTCTGAATCAGTAGATCTGGGGTAGAGGAGGAGAATTTGTATTTCTAACAGTTAACCAGGGAATTCTGATGCAGCCGGTATGGGAGTCACATTTGAGAACTTCCAATCAAGCCTCGTGATTCTGTGGTCCACATACCAGCAGGGTCAGCATCACCCCAGAGCATATTAGTCATGGAGACCCACTGAGACTTTGCTGGCAAGGCTGGTCCATCCTGCTAAACCAGAACTGGCATTTCACAAGATCTCCAGGCAATTTGTATGCCCATTAAAGTTTGAGAAGCTCTGCTCTAGAGCATCTTCGAAGGTAATGGATCCATTAAAAGAGTGTGCAAATCTGCCAGAGGGTGCTTTAAGAAGAGCCCCAGTCGAAACAAACAAACAAAAAAATCCAGGTTCTTGGCATTGGCATTTCCCCCCAAGAAGTCCTGTTTGTGAAACTGACAACATACACCCCTTGGAAGCAGCTGTTCTCATCAGGCAAGGGGCTTACTCCCACGGCTGCAGGTGCTAGGCGGCTGGGTTCCGGACCCACCCGGGAGGCAGGGGTGAACAATGCTACAGTATCTTTCCACGATTAACACGGATTTTGGTTCCTTAGAGGATGATCTCTTCGGTCCTTCCTTGTTCTTTTTCCTACCAACCCAAGGAGACTTTCCTTGTATTTCCCACGGAGGTGCTTGTTTCCTATCTATGAACTTGGTGGTGATATGAATTTTGGTCAGAAGCAAAGCAAGCTGCGAACGCCAAGTGCATTTCCATTAGGGAGTTCCTTTAGGCTAAAGAGTCAGTGGGTTAAGTGTCAATGATCCAATATCAACCCAGCATCACAACAACCCCTTCATTCAAAGAAGGCTTCCCATTATGGGGAATACAAATCTGAGCGCCAGCTTCACATTTGTGAGATTTATACGACCATTTAGAGAAATTCTTCTTGTAGTTCCTCTGATAACATCACTGGCAATACAAAGCTGAATGGTTCAAATCAGATTTCATCTCTACTATGCAGTGGTTTAGTGTTTGAGGATGAACTTACAGACTATTAAATTTATAAAAACAAAGACAAATATACAACATAAAACAATTTGTGTCCAAGAGCCTTATATTAGCTTTAGGAAAAGAATAGCTACCAAAAGAAAAAGGCAATGAAGATTAAATCTTTTAAGATTCAATTTGTCTATTCTGCCATAGAAGGCCTAACCTCGCTGGAGACTTAGAATTATGACTTTATTTTAGTCCACAACCAAGCAAGGCAGCAGATATCATTTCAATGATAAGTTTTTACAGTGAAATCAATGAGAAAATATTCTGATTTTCAGAACTACCCCTCACAAGTGATATTAATAATGTAACTATTATAGCAATAATATATATATATTATGTTAACAATGTAAACATAAAAACATATGGACTTTTTAAGTTTTCATATATGATTTCTTTCTTAAAGGTGAAGACATAGTGAAAAATGAGTAAGCAAACCATTAGAACATAGGAGATGTTTTGGACAAAATTATTTTTCAGCCTTACAGTCTGTCTTCCTTCTTATCAACTTTAAAAAGAGAAAAGAGGGCGCCTGGGTGGCTCAGTTGGTTAAGCGACTGCCTTCGGCTCAGGTCATGATCCTGGAGTCCCGGGATCGAGTCCCATATCGGGCTCCTTGCTCGGCAGGGAGTCTGCTTCTCCCTCTGACCCTCCCCCCTCTCATGTGCTCTCTCTCTCTCATTCTCTCTGTCTCAAATAAATAAATAAAATCTTTTAAAAATATAAATAAATAAATAAATAAATAAATAAATAAATAAATAAATAAATAAATATAAAAAGAGAAAAGATAGTATCTCTCTCACACAAATAAATCAGAACTCAAAGCACTGTCTCCCTCGCAGGAGAATGCCTTCTTCTTCCAATAGTGCTACCTTCACTAATAAAACATTTCTGTCCTTTTTTTTTTTTTCCTTGATGCTAGTTTGCTGCTGCATTTAGATTTCTCTTAGCTTTTTAGGACTTAAAGAATTCATTTTTCTTTTGCAAGTGATGGAAATTTTTCTGCTCTCTCCTTTCAGGCTTGCCTTTATTAACAAATAGCATTGCATAACCCACCACCTACCTGTGGAAAAAGGTGTGGTCCTTCCAACTGAGCCATGTGTAGAACTTAGCAGCTCAGTTATCCGATTTGATTTGTGTTCTACCCATTTATCCCTGCATCAAGGAACGGTTTATCTAAAAGATATCATACACATTTGAAAATATTCCTATTTTTGCATTAAACCGAGGCTTTAGGAATGATGCCTTGGTGTTTCCCCCGGGGAGTCCTCCAGGAAGAATGTAGGAATGTTAAATGTTGTTGAATTTGTGTTGCCCTAACAAACAAAATCTCCTAGGCCACATTTTTTTTTTTAATACAGTAGCCTAAGTGCCTTTTCTCAGGCATCTGGAGACAAGGGAAGTTCAGAACGGAGTCTACACCGCAACTAGATGGTAACAGCTTGAGGGCAGGAGCCCTGCACGCTTGCCATCATCAGCTGCCAGGGCCTGCAACAGTAGACACTGCCTGCTGCGTGGGTGGAGTGGGCGAGCAAAACTCATCCCACCTGTAACTGCTGTGTATAACCTTCTCCCCAGGCTATAAACCGCTTTGTTCCACAAAGAACAGAGCTGCTTCTTGCTAGTAATGTACCAAATGGACACTGGATGAGGCCCTTGTCCAAGCAACAAGAGGTTCTGAACTTTGGATCTGTTAACTTTTGCTTCTGTTAACGTGGGCCAGGACGTTTAGCTTTCTGAAGGCAGGTCCTTTGTAAACCCCACCGGGCCTCGCCCGGAGCTTGGCACATAGTAGTTGTTTGTTAAATTAAACTGAATTGACTTAGTAAAAGTCATTTAGTGTTGACGAAAATAAATAACATTAACGCACCGCTCTAAAGCTTACTCATTAGAATCATCCTATTTCAAACCTTCCTTGCAAATTTTATAGTACGGTTTTTTTTGACAAGGTAATGCATGCAGAGGATACAAAATTCAAAAAGTTATAAAAGGCCATCCAGTGAGGAGTAGGCCTCCCGCTCTGACTCGCAGGTACTCAGCACTCATTGTGGGAGGGAAAAGCTGAACACTGACGTTTTTATAAAAGCAAGTATTTGCTGCTGGTGGTTGTTTTTAAGTACCACCAGAAAAAGAATGGTTTTTCCTTTGGCACTTTAATCCCCCACTTGTTCTTGGCCTTTTCAGATCTGGAAAATAATTTCTCCTGTAAGAAAAATAAACCCAGGACGCCACCTGAAATCTGCACACGGTATTAGTAAGGCTGACGGTAGCTGGTCTAAAAGCCATCCGCCTGAGACCCAAGGGCCCCCCTGTGCTTCCCGCTCTGCGGGCCACAAGAGTCACCTTGCCAACAGCACTGTCAAGGGAGGCTCTTACCTGTATCACCTGTGACCAAAGTCTGCATCGAAGGGGTCCTGCGTTTCCAAGGTTATTTCTCAAAGATATTCCAACAGTCAAGCCGTAGTTTTAAGAAAGCAGTGAGGAGATTGCGGCTTTTTCTCATCTGGTGGGTAGAGATAAACCACTCCGAGTAAGAATAAAGATGGAGGATTAAGATCCACAGAGCATTTATACTATAGCATTTCCCGACGTGTCACCTCTCCCACTCTTGTTTTTTGCTTGTTTGGCTTTGCTTTGCTTTGCTTTGTGAGGTGACATGGACTTTTCGCTTATATATAGGAGCATAGTAACTTCACTAGAGCGCAGAAGAAAATGTATGTTCTTGTGTGCTACGTAAACGCAAACGAGAAATGCGTTTCAGCCCTATAGGAAAACAGTAACCTTACTACACCCTTTGCGGTTTTACATTACATTCTAGTGACTTCGGAGACATTCTCCAACATTTTTGAAATGTTGAGCAACCTTTACCCTAAAATGATTTTAAGGAAGGAAAAGAGTTAACATTAAAAAATGCATTTTGGAGACAATGACAAACGTATCCTATGAAGAATTATGAAATGTTCCATATTGTGTCTGTCTCTTTGACACCCATCCGTAATGCTGGCTTTGACCAGCAGTCATCATCGTGTAGGCATTCGATGAGCATTCAATTGTCTGGATATTTTTTAGGAACCCAAGATTTCTCAGGTAATACATCATGTTAAGTTTAAATGAGAGAATACTACAAGCAGATCATCTCAGGCATTGTGAGTTTGCAAATCAGTTCTACAACTCAGGGTGCTGTTCTGTTCTCTGAGCAGTTGGTGCAAAATGGTACATAATGTGAACAATCACCTACTAAATCTTGCAAGCACATGCCTAACGCTGATTTTTCCAAAATTCGTGATAACGCATACTATGTATTAGAAGGTAAAACAGAGCCCTTAATGTTCCCCTAAGGATGTCTCTTTTTCTTCTTTCTCTCCAACAGCAGTTCTTTGCTTCAGGTTGCCTAGCCTAAAAATGTTTTATAAATTATTTCAACTTTGAGAAAGTGAATCAGATTTAATCCAAAAAGGAAAAAGAGAGATAGTAGCATTTACACATTTCTGGAAGCTGGCAGCAAGATAAATCCAATGTGACAAATCTCTGTGGGCTATTAAGTGGATTTTGTCATGGAAAGCACACATAAGGCATGCCTAATGAGAATGTAGGGTGCTGGGTTTTGAGAAATGGGCTATTATTTATGAATTCTAGGTGATATCCAAAAGAAATACATTTAAGGATTTAAACACTGATCTCTCCAGGCCCCAGACCTGGTTGTAGGCATTACTCAAAACTGAAAATATGGCACGTATGTGATCCTACAGTTAACCACACATTTTATAGGACAATCCATAAGTCCCCAAAGCCTCTGGGCTTTTCATTTTACTAAACAAGATCCTAATCTGGGATTGTTGAGGAGAAAATCTGTACCATCTATGGAAAGAGCTCTCTCCTAGGAGTCAGAAATTTGGGATTCAAATCCTGTTCCAGACCCCAGTTTCTTAATCTATAAAACAGTATGATAATACCTGCCTTGCCCCCTTCATAATGTCTTTGTGAGGTTCAATGAGATAATGCTTTGGGAAGAGATTGTGAAGTGTGAGCGCTTTAGACATGTAACGTGTCAGCGTTATTAATACCTGGGAAATCATCATGACCACTCAGAATTTCCTCTATGTCGATATCAACTCATGACCGGAATCTGGATGTGCAAGCTCCTCCTCCAGTTCGGGAGAATTACCCAATCCAATTTCCTTGCAGTGAAGTCCACAAGAGCAGAGTTGCCAGGAGCTAATCACATTAATGTAGAAGCTTTACTCTCTTTCACCAGATTGTGTGCAATGTGGGCCCGGATCCTGCTTTGTTCATTTCTGCATCCCAAGCGTCCGGCAGAGTTAACACTCATCAGATACCTGTGAATGGAGTAAAATGAATGAGGTGTCTGCTATAGGCAGAGGCCTATGTTAAGCATTTTGACAGATATATGAGTTAGAGTTCAAACAGAGAAGAAGAACCACCAGGAAATATATACGTAGGAAGAGATTTATTATAGGGCTTTGGCTCTACTCGGTTGTGGGAGCTGGTTAAATAGTACATGAAGGCTGTGGCTTTTGTGTTTGGTGCTGAAGCCTGAAGTCAGCAGGGCAGGCGGTCATGGCCATGAAGAGGGGAAATGAGGACAAGATGGAACCGCGCAAGGATCATTAGAATCTGCAAAGGTGGACCAGAACCTGCTTCAGTGCTTTACCCCCTCTGAGACCCCACCTCTGACGATGAGGATGTTCTACAGGTGAAGCTTAGGTTCTTCATCAGGGAGCTAAACACACACCTGGCCCAGGGGTGTGAGAAGCTGAAGGAGGAGATCCAGCAGGCCCAGATGCTGACCCATGCCAACCAGGTGAGCCAACAGATAGATGGGTGACAACTTTCATGAAATGCAGTGGCACCACGTGCCCTGTATAGATTTTCCAACTCCAAGAAATATGGCTGCAGTTTCTCCAGCATCTTCCCAATGTCACTCCAGATGTCTCTCGTGGTCCTTGAACTCTGCAGAGAAGAGAATTCTGGGAAACAAGTGTTGAGCATCTGCTAGTTGCCGGGCACTTTGTGTACTCATCGGAACCCTACAGCTCTGCAGAATGATTAGTTTCCCTGTTCCATCGATGAACTCTCTAAAATCCCTTATGTAACGTCCTTGGGCTTCAAATGCACCCTCCTCCAGGCCTGTGGTCCAGGCCCTTTTCCTACACTTGTACCTACAGAGTGGCCAGAGCATTAGCACATGTCGTCAGCTGGCTTGGAGCATTCATCAGGGCCACCCTGAGGAAAACTTACAACATCTAGAGCTTCTTTCAGTTTCCCCTATCCTCAACGGCAACATAGATACAGAGCTGACATTTTTTCACATCGTCCCTTCAATGTCACTTAAAGAGGCCCCGGGGGGGAAGGAAATGAGAACGGCAGAGATGACCCCCTTGGAGAGTGGGAGGAGGTGGAGGAAAGCTGATGGAGCCCTCTCAGCCGGCACCCTTGAAGTTCAGCTTAGATCTCCCACCTCAAATGTTCCCGTGTGCGCTCGACAAAGATGTCATGGGGAGCCCCCATGTGCCTGGATGGCCCGACTGTGACATTCAGAAGACATTTGTTCCTTACCTGCGGGCCTCCTGAAAACGAGCTCACCTTCCTGAGTATCACAGCATCATACCGGGTGCATTTGATAACTCCTGGTTTCTTAAAAGTGCATCTGCTCAAACATCCATTTCCGGTAGTTATGCCTCTTTCGGGCATAGTCCTCTGGCATCTCCTCAGGCTAGAAGCTCCACTGTAAGTCGTATCTCATTTCATCACAGAGGATCTTTAAAGTTTGATTCTGAGGATGAAGACAGAGAAGTCACCTGTGCCTTGGGAAGAGAAATACATGAATCTGCATTTGAGGTTTCGAGGTTTAAGAAAATTTTTATATTTTAGAATATGTTTCATAGATTATGTGTACAAATAATGTTACGAAGAGTGTTAAGTTTTGAAGTCTTTCAAATATTTAAATATAAATGCTAAGAAAATCAACTAAAATGTAAGTCGCATTTTGTGTGTCTCTCTTTGTTATTAATTGTGTGCATAAGCTGAGTGAGGGATAGAATCAGTTCTATTTCATTGTAGAATTAGCATGTCTTCCTTGTATCCAAGGCAGGCCTTAGGCAAATTGGGAAGTAGAGGAAGTTGAATATTTCAGAGGCTTTCAAACCTGCATCCTGCCAGAAGGTATTCTAGAACCCATTGGCCAGAAACTTCCAAACACAAAATTAATTTTTCCTGTGCCCATTAATTTCTCTCTGTCTGTAACACCAAAAAAAAAAAAAGAATTAATACATTTGTGTACCAGAATTAACGATGACCAAGTCTCGTAGCACAAATTTCATTTTATAGGGACCTTCAAAATCTTAAAAAGTGACTGATAGAGGGTTTTCAAAATTTTCCAGAGGGCAAATGGGGAAGATATTTTGTTAAAGAGGTCAAGGAGAGTCAATCACAGCCAAAAAGGGAATTTGCATTTTTAATTAAAGAAAGATGGAAATTATACAGAAAAATATTGTGGTCATAAAGTAAGTAAAATGCTGCTCATGGCAAAATGCACTTTTATGTCATTCTCCTTTAGGTAAAACATTATTTCCATGCAGTAACATATTTTTAGGAGAGTAGAAATCACCTTTTCCATCTCTCTTCCTATTTTCACATTAGAGTTTTTTCCAAGTTCGTTAAAATGAAAGAATGACAGTAGATTTCTTATCAACAGCTTGTTCCAACAGATACAATACATGGGTTGGGGATCAAAAAGAGCATGAGAAGCATTTCTGCCAACATTGTAGAAAATATTGAACATCTGCTATATCTGGGATCCTGGGAGTTGTAATTATAATTTTTTGAAATCTGTACACAAGAGTTATAAATATTAGAACTGTAGCCTGTGAAAGCCATGAAATATTTAACTTGTTTGGCAGGCTTAGGCAAAACTCATAAACTTAATTTAAGCAAGCCAAACACTATAGTTTCACCAATTTTACATCTTTCATGTCATTAGTTAGATAAATTAAAGCAAACTATAAAACAGCCTAGAGATTGCTGACTCGAAGTCCTAAGGGTACACCAAAAGAAAAAAGAAAAAAAAAGTGCATTTTGCAAACTAACTCATTTTATTGTTGGTTTACCTTTCCCAGTTATTCACACTTGTCAAAGACTCTGGTTAGCGGACGGGGCGATTTGCTGTTAAGAAATGGCTTCAGGGTAAGTAAAGAGGAAAGCAGACGTCAGGCATCTTAAGCAGGTTCACAACAGCCGCAGAAAGTACCAGAGGCCACTGGTGATTTCCACAAGCGTCGATTCAATCCGTCAAAACTCCATATGCCACCCCGGGTGAAAGCCTTTCAAACCTGAAAACAAAGCCCTGGTAAGTAGCTCTGTGCTGCTACACTGGGTGAGCTGAGAGGCAAAGGAGCAGAGAGGAACCAGGGTTCCCTCTCGTTAGCTCTGAGGCCGAGCGGCGGAAAGGCATATGGGCTGGAATATTCTGCTATGGCCACCTTACATGAGCCTTTTAGATCGAACACATGACAGCGATAACCAAGCCAACCTCACTGCCTATTTTTAAGCTAAAAGTACTGTAGGGTTAGCTTCAGCACGTCCTCATTTCCATCCCCTCTTCCCTTCCTCCACTTATGTTCCCCAGTAAGAAACTAATGGTAAGAATCTTCACATTATAGATTTTGCATGACTATAACATTGCACAACAGTGCTACCATTTATTTAACAGCACTTTATTTATAGGATCTCTTCTTGCCACTGAACCTCACAGCAATCCTGTTTATGACTGTGGGGAAGTGACTTTTACAAATTAAAAAAATAAACAGCCACAGGAAAGCTGTGAGATGTGCCCACGCAGGATGGCTGACACGTCCTGAGCCTGGCCCTGAGGTGTCCTGAGGCTTGGCCCGGCCCTCCGGTCACGAGGGAGGCAGCCGATTCACAGAAAATCTGCTCCACGGGAGTCTAAAGCAGGACCGAGCGGAGGGGCCCCAAGTCCAGAGTCCTGCTGGTGGCGTTTCCAGGACTCACGGCTTCCCTCCTCCTGGCCCTTCTCTACGCCCTGGTGCTTTTTAGATTCAGTATCTCTATTAAAACTTCCTACTCCTCTTTCCCTGCCTTGTCTCTCTCTCTTAACCCCTACAAAGGACTGAAACTGGCTGTCAGCTCTGGGGCTTGCCACAGTCATAGCAGCCTTTGTTAACAAGTTAAGAATCTACAGGAATCCCCTCTTTGCTGTCTCTACACTCTGTACATGAGAGCAATCAAATGGATCAGCTGGAAACCCCTAGCTGCGAATGCATAAAAGAGCAAATGAATAGGAGAGTTCAAACGAGATATTTCACTGAAACATCCTGCTGATCCTGTTTTATTCTGCATTTAAGAAAATAACACCCATGCCCAAACAGCCTCTTTCTCCCTGAACTGGAGGGCTGATATCACACAGACTGTCTACATAGGGGAACCAATTCAAGGCAGAACTGAAAGTTCCAATTCAATCCAGTCAGCCCATGTCACATGTCTGGGGCCAGTCCAGCGGGCTTCGAATGTAAAGGAGCCAACGTGCATTGCCGGTGGCCCACACAGGCAGGGGCTGCTGCCTCAGGTTCGCTGGAACGAGAAGCGGGATTGAGGGTTTTTGAGTGTCTCGTGTATCCCGGCACTGTGCAAGGTTTTTTATGTAGGTTTCTTAATTCATTTTTACAGTAAGCTTATAGGATAGACTTTAGTATTAGCCTCCCCCTTTCAAACAGACATTAAGCCATTTCCTTAAGATTAAAAAGCCAATAAGTGGAAGATATAAATATTGAATGCAAATCTGAAGCAAATGGAAATTTTAGGGAGATCTGCATTCAACTCACCCTTGAGAACTGTGGATTTCTCGGCCTGGCTTGACTTGGGACACAGAGCCAAGATGGCAAGGAAGAAGCCAGTTAGGCTCTCCTAGTCATTCCCTCCTTCTGGGGACAGCGGTGGAGAGGATAAAAACAACCCAAGTGTTAGTTCTAGGGGAATCCCCACGAATTGCTTCTCCAGTTCCTCCCCGCCAGTCTCCGCAACAGAGTCGTGGTCCTCAGAGGCCACGGAGAACGTGGTCCTACCTCCTATGACCAAGTAGTGAGGAACATGACAGAGCAAGGCTGGAGAGACCAGGGACCTTGTCTTTCTCCTTGTCTTCCTTTCAATCTTCATCATGGATAAGGTTAAAAAAAAGGATCAGAATAAAGGCTCAAAGACTTTCAAGCCTGGTAATTAAAAGACATAAGCACCATGATATGACATTACATTTTCTCTTACAAAGAACAATACACTGGAAATTACGACAACTTTGCGGAGGCATTCAACTCAGTTCCCACTTGTAGTTGAAAGCTCCAGGTCTGCTGCCCTGGTACTGAGTCTTCTTGCCCGCAGGTGGGCATCACCTCTGATGACACAGACAGGTTCAAGGTCCTGAGGGTCAGACCCATTGGGTGAGGGTCAGGAGAAAGCAGAGCAGGAGTTCTTAGAGAAACCTGCAGTGTGCAGGCCATCACATTCCTAGGTGCTGACACCTTGCCACTTCGATTCTCTGGCAGCACACAGGCAGGAGAGACTCGGGGAACATTTCCAGGGCAGTTGTGTGAAAGGGAAAGCGGCTACTCCTCCAAGACTGAATAGTGACAGAAGCAACTCCACTAGGATCCCTGATCAAGCCGCCCCGTCCAGTGGGAACTGCATTTTCCTCGAAGATTGCTGGGCTTGTTTACATGTGTTTTACTCTGAGCTACAGTAATCTGTCCACAAGAGAGAGAAATCCTGGTAAATCAATCCTTAAAGCCTGTTGACATTTGTCCAGTTGGCAGATCATAAAAGCCCCTTGAAAATCACAGGAGAAAATGTGTAAACCGCTTTCCAAATTATATGATGTAAACGCCAAGAGAAGGCGTTCTGCAGGATAAGATCACTGAATCGTGACTGCCTTCCGAATGTAACTTTATTTTGGTCTTGGGTTATATGTGAGGTGTTGCCAAGATCAACTGAAAGAGAGACAAAGATATATAAATTCAGCCCAAAAGCTGACTTTTAAGTTCTCTGTCTTCAAAAAGACTGGAGATTCTTTATTAGATGTAGTTTCGCATAAACAATCTTTGCTAACAAGAGTTTTCCCCAAGTATCCGTTAAATTTTAACTGGTTCCCTGTAAATGTCATGTGAGTGCCAGAAATAATCTCAGAGTTTTGCAAGAAAAACTAAAACTAGAGAGAGCTCCATGGCATAAATACACAGAGAAAACAACCCTGAAATGGTTGGTGGCAAACAGACTCCAAGGGGCTGAGAGTTCAATGTTACCACCACCACTTTCCCAAGAATGTCTCCAGAGAGACCTCTCAGAAGACTCAAAGAGGACTATAATAGAATAATTATGCATGAAGCAATGATAAGTGCTCGCTGTTCTTATAACCACAGTGCAGGTAAATATCTCCCACATGCTGTTATGCCTGAATTGAGGCTTGTCCCGGGCTCTTTGAGAAATCAGGCTCAAAGTCTGAAACTCTCTTTATATAGCAGGGTAATCTCTACAAATTCCATTTCAAATCTTTTGCCTCAGTTGCCTAACAATTAATTGCTTGTATCTGAATCGTCTATAGAGACAGTGTTTGTTTCATTACATCTCTTCATCGTTTTCGCACATTGTACTAGACATTCAGCTAGAAGTGAGAGGCAAGAGTTCCTCATGGAGGCTGCTGGGTATCCTTAGGTAAGGAACTCCCTTAATGTTCATGCCTGCCTTGCATCAACAATAAAGCTGAAGGTAAAGAGTAACTCCTCCCATGAAGGAAGCCCTTTGTGTGTGGAGAGCTCTTATGGACAGGAGAGGCATGACTTCCTCTGGTGAGAAGAGGCTGGGCAGGTTTCTGGTATCATCCAGGGATCCCACCTCTTGCTCCGGGTGAGAGTTATAAACACACTTCCTGGCATCCAGGAAGGGTTTGCTAAGGGTTTATCAGATCAGTGACTTGGTTCTTGTGCGACGCATGTGCAGGTGCGAATCACACCACCACAGAATCTTACACCGATAGGGGGCCTTCCCTGGGAACCGATTCAACCTCCTCTTGAATGCACATATCCCGTCTCCAGTGCATTCACTTAAGTCGCACGCAGCCTGCACAGATGGAGACAGGGAACGCCCTGGCCCCCAGGCCCCCTTTTCACTTTTGGACAGCTCTAACTCTGCAAAACTGATTTTTCTGAATAACCTTGGCATTCGTTCTATTTCTTAATAAGGATATTTTATTTCCTGATATCCTAAAGAAGAAATGCAATCCCCTCTTCCTGAAATATGAAGCAGAAGTCAGGAGAGAGCCAGCAGATGTGTGTGACTTTGGGAGCCTTCTCGCTTCCATTCTTTTCAGGTTAGGAGAAGAGACAGTATCTAGGAAGCGAGCCGCCGCCCCTGCCTGGGCACCGAGGTCTGGGGACTCTGTGGAGTGACGTGGTAGAAGCACATCCCTGTGGGTCCCTTTGCAGGTTTCCCACATGTCAATCGTGTTACCTCTAACTGATGCAAGAGGTTTTTAAATTTAATCCAGATGATGCATTCCACTGATCCTCTATTCATTCCACATACGTTTGGTGGGTGACATTTATATGTCAGTTTCATGTCCTATGCTAAGTTCATGGGCATCTATGGTGATTAAGACACAACACCTCTCTTCCAGGAGCCGAGTCTAGAGCAAAATCTCAACTACACTGGCAGGTGTAGTCCATCCTGATCAGGACAAGAGCTCAGAAAAAGGGCTCCAACCCTGTAAAGGGGGTCCTAGAGGATCTGATGTCTGAGAGAACCAAACAATAGGCAAGTAAGCGGGCAACAACAGAATGCCTCCCAAGCAAAGGAAATAGCTTTAATAGAAGACCAAAGTGGGGAGAGCATGATATATTCCTGGAACCACATAGAACATAAGGTGGGTAGGAACAAGTGTTTGCTAATATCCCCTGCATATTAGACGTGTGTGAGGTTGTCGTTTACACATAAGTCTTACCCCTTAAAACTATGTGTTTATGTTTAAGTTATACTTGAATATTAAAGATGAAAATAATATGTGCTCGCTTATTCAGTGATGTAAGCACTGAGATACAAAGAAGATAAAATGTCATTGTGGCTTTATGGGACTCACAGTCCGGTGGAGGCACTATTTTTTTAAACTTGCATGTTGTCCAAAGCAACATGATCAAATAGTAATGCTGGTTATTTAGTTAAGTGAAGAGGTTTGAAATTATTTTGAGTAATTGGGTTGAATAGTCTTACGAGACAGAAACCCAAAATAGAAGTCTCCTGCTTCTACTTGTAATGTTCTTTCTCTGCTTAATCAAAAATAGTAATAGTAATCAAAAATAGCCAACATCTGTCATTTCCTGACTTGTTAATTTTAACCATTCTGACTGGTGTGAGGTGGTATCTCATTGAGGTTTTGATTTGGATTTCCCTGGATGCCGAGCGATGTTGAGCACTTTTTCATGTCTGTTGGCCATTTGGATGTCTTCTTTGGAAAAATGTCTGTTCATGTCTTCTGCCCATTTCTTGATTGGATTATTTGTCCTTTGGATGTTGAGTTTGATAAGTTCTTTATAGATTTTGGATACTAGCCCTTTATCTGATATGTCATTTGCAAATATCTTCTCCCCTTCTGTCTGTTGTCTTTTGGTTTTGTTGACTGTTTCCTTTGCTGTGCAAAAGTTTTTATCTTGATGAAGTCCCAATAGTTCATTTTTGCCCTTGTTTTCCTTGCCTTTGCCTTGCCTTCCTAGTTGTTTCTAGGAAGAAGTTGCTGTGGCTGAGGTCGAAGAGGTTGCTGCCTGTGTTCTCCTTTAGGATTTTGATGGACTCCTGTCTCACACTTAGGTCTTTCAATGGTGATTAACATAACATAATAAAATTTTTAAAAAATAGTAATTCCTATCTTTGAATGTTAATTGAAAACCAAAATGTATTTCGGTCAGTGATTAGATCAATGACTGTTCCTTCTTTTGACCTTTGAGAGTCTCTACAGAGCTAAAAAGATAGAGAGCTGAACTGAGTTGGAGGGAAGACTGATGTGGGTAGAGGATGAACATGGCAAGGAATGGGCTGTAGGAAGAAACTCCCTGTGAGAAAATTCTGAAAAGGACGGACACTATCTCTGGCAATTAAATGTTTACCGAAAAGAAAAAAACTAGTGGACAATTGTCAGGAGGCAAATTTGACTAAAGAGAAATGTTCTGGATTATACTTAAAACCTCTCCTAACCCCCATTCAAGGAGTGTTTTCTTGAAATCTTATTTTATTTTTTAAGATTCATTTATTTATTTTAGAGAAAGAGAGAGCACGTGCACATGTGCATGGGGGGCGGGGAGCAGAGGAAGAGGGAGAGAATCTTAAGCAGACTCTGCGCTGAATGCAGACACAATACAGGGCTCGATTCCTTGACCCTGAGATCAGGACCTGAGACGAAATCAAGAGTCGGAAGGTTAACCAACTAAGCCACACGGGTGCCCCTAAATCTTATTTTAAGCCAAAGTTTCTCAACCTTGGCACCATTTACATTTAGGGCTGGACAAGTATCATGGGGGCTGTTCTGTGCATTGTAGAACATTTAACAGCATCCTTGGCCTCTATCCACTGCATGCCAGGAGCAACCCCCAAAACACTCCAGTTGTGACAAACAAAAATGTCTCCAAACATTGCCTAATGTCCCATGGAGAGCAAAATTGACTTACTTCAAGAACCACTGACTTAACGGGTACGAGGAAACAGAACATAGTCAAAAGAATTCAATGAGATAATGGAAGGGATCCTTATGGCAAATATTATTGTAATCCCCCTATTGCAGATTGTAGATGTTCCCCAAAATTCCTAACCTGAATAATCTTTAGGGTCTGTTTGACACACACTCACATACACAAACACACACACACACATGAATGGAGTGGGTTTTTCCTAACCATCTTTATATTGTGTTAATACTAAGAAATAAGTTGTGCATTCTGTAATATAAAAATTAAATGGATTTCCGAATCAGCTTCCTGGGGTTTCAGAATAATTTCATGTTACCATATCAATGTAGGCAAAAAAAAAAAAACGTATCTCATCAAAACTATTCCAGAAGCACCTCATTTTGATAGGAAAGTACTTTGTGATGATTACCTAATAGGCAGCATTTGTTGAAATGCTTTTAATAGACCTTTTTTATCACATGCAAAAGAATTTCAATGCTAGTTCAGTCTCCTGTTTCATTCTGTCATGAATCAATTTGTAGAGACATTTAGAAGTCAATAATCCACTGCAGCTTTGATGACAGGTGATTAATTTCTACATTTTAGAGACATAATAAGATTTAGCAATAAAAAGGCCTTGAAGTAACCTACCAAACAGCTTTAATCTCAGCCTTGGGACTGTTGCTAAATATGAATGCTTGTACACAAATGTGAATGATTTAAGTTAGTAGGTTTTATTGCAGACTCCTTGTGTTTTCATATTAATCTTGCTTTACAATCAGGCTATCTATACAATCAATTTATGTTGGATATTTTTTCCAACACAATGCTTGGATGGAGGAGGGGGCTAACAAATTATTTACACACAAAGGGTTTGTTCTACAAAAGAAGTCATTTTACATGCTTATTGCTGAGGGGATGACTGATTTTATTGGCATAGCAAGGAAAGAGAAAAAAAGAAGTGAAGGTAGCCTTCAGACAGAAGACCGATTCAGGAAATGGATGGAGAGGAACGCTGAACAATCGCTCACCCTTCCTTCCAAAAAATCAGCCACCGCCTTCCTCAGAATGCCTTTCTTTCCAGCTTTTTTATTCTTCAAATTAACAGAGGCCTCAGAGTAGTTTCTAACGCTTCTTAAAATATTTCTATAAATTCAAGTGCCGATAATAAAAAAAAAAAATGAAGTTAATTGAACCTAGAAGGAAGAATCCACCTTCTACCACTGAGGGATGGTAAGGACCCTGACATGGACGTTTGTTTAAAGATAAATATGTAAATGAAGATGGATACGTTTGACATTCCACATAATTTATCATTTCTGACCAACAGATGAGACCTTTTTCGAAAACACTAAATATTCCAAAGGCAGATGTTCCAATTTCGGTCACGTCATGCCGTGCTTGTTAAATTTTGGTAGCTGGAAGTTTCACTTTGTTCTGACATGTTTGTGATGTAAGTGGAGGATCACTGCTGAAAGTCTTTATGGAAGAAATGTGTATTTTTTTTTCTTTCAGAAGGAAATGACTAAAGAAGAGGTGGTTGCTTGACACACATACAAAAAAAAAAAAAAAGAGGAGACTGCATGCTTCTGGGAAAGATCCAAGAACAAGACATGGAGACAAAAATAAAAGACTTCTCAGAAGACCACCCAACGAACCAAAACTCAAGCTTGTCTCCCATTACTGTGCCCTTTCCCTACCTCCAAACACCATGACCCAGATTTTGCTTTCCTCATTATTCCTCTTGTTTTAAAGATTAGTCATCTGTTATTATCTTTAATTCTTCCTCCTTTTTTATCAAACTTTGGCATGTCTCCCTCTAAAGTGTTTCTTAGGACAGCTCCTTCTTTGTCCCTGCTTTAGGACACGAAGTCCTTCTGACTAGGAATTCTCAGCACTCAAGTGGGTTCCACCACCCCCAGCCTCACCCTGACCCCCCTCTGGTACATCTGTGGTGCTCCTGCCAGACTCACCATCCCACAAAACCTTCCCACAGGACTCCTTGCCTGCCTGTTTGTCTTTTTAGCTCATTTGCACATTCAAGGAGCACGTCTGAGCAATTCATACACACTGGGCACCATGGTAAGGACTGGGAAGTTAAAGATGAAGAACCGAAGTGTCTTCATTTAAATAGTTCAAATCTATCCAGAGAGACAGACACAAAAATAACTAGCAGAGAGGTAAGTGCTAGAACAAATCTGCACATATGTAGTCACAACGTGTTGTAGGTACTCAGTTGAAGTTGTTATTAATACCTCCTCAGGAGAAGACATCAGGCTGAACCGTGCCAAATCTTACCAGGAAGGGAAAGGTTATCCAGACAGAGCAAATAATAAACACACAGAGTCACCCTTTCCTTTGAATAGTTAGATATAGATAGATGACAGATGATAAATGATAGACTAGATAGATAGATAGATAGATAGATAGATAGATAGATAGATACAGAGAGAGGGAGGATCTTCTGACTTTCTGACTCTCTTCCTCTCTCTTCCATCTCCTCATCTCTTGCAAAATCCTTGAAAGATTAGTCTATGTTTTTGCTCTCCCTCTTCTTTCTCAACTTACCACTTGCCCCTGCTTAAAAGATAAGTGACCCCCCAGATGTCAAATCAAAGCATCCTTTTCCATCCTTATTTCACTGGACCACTCTTGCATCTAAAACTTTTGTTTATGCCCTCATTTTAAAACCTCTTCATTTCCTTGACTTTGATACACACTCAGATTTACTTGTATACCTTCTATCTCTCAGGCTTTTTGGTAAACTCTTGCTTCTTTACCTACCTTTAGAGGTTGAGTTCCTGAAAGTTCTCTATTCACTGTACATACCTTCCTTTGGGGTGAGTCATTATTCTCATGGCTATCACCACCCCCATCACCATTCCCCATCAGTCTCCAGCCCAGAGCTCCCTCCTCAAGTCGGAACCATTATATCTGACTCCCTGTGGAACAGCTCACAACATTATATCTATCTACTTACAGAACATCTGTCAATAGGCTACAACATATTCTTAAGGGAAGACACAAAAAGTGAAGAAAGACCATGCCTCATCTAGATTAATCCGATCTATTAGTCAGAGAGATGGTCTGTAAAACAACACACACCAAGGAATTATATAAGATGTTCTGATTAGGATGAAAGGAGATAGTACACTACTATAAAAATCTATGTGTGTGTGTGTGTGTGTGTGATTCAAGCATAAATAATAATTTTATTGATTAGAGTGCATGATCAAAAAGGTTTGGAGACTAGTGAAGTAAAGCATTAAAACAAGGCTGTGGGTTCAGACCTACGGGGGACAATTGTTTTACTCTGTAAATGAGATTTTCTCATGTATAAGTTTTTCTCTGTTACTAGGGTATTTTCCTTTGCTCAAGAATCCAAAAATCAACCCCCGCAAAAAAGAATCCAAAAATCCAAATTTAAAATCAAAATGTAACTGTTTTCCTATCCCCATAGAAATTTATCTTTCCTTTCAGGATACCCTTTGAGTTCCAGGGACTAAGTTATAGAAATATTACCAAAATTAGCAATCCCATGAGTATTTGATGTCACCACAAAACACTTGGGGTGGGACACCTGGGTGGCTCAGTCAGTTAAGCATCTGCCTTTGGCTCAGATCATGATCTCAGGGTCCTGGGATCAAGCCCCACCTCAGGCTCCCTGCTCAGCTGGGAATCTGCTTCTCCCTCTCCCTCTGTCCCTCCCCACTGCTTGTGGGTGTGCAGTTTCTCTCTCTCTTTCAAATAAATAAATAAAAATCTTTATTTAAAAAAAAAGCTTGGGATAACTATCCATTTTCTCTCATTGGTCTTTCAGCATTTCTTCTTTTTAAAAGATTTATTTATTTATTTTGGGGAGAGAGAGAGAGAGCGTGTGCACACTCAAGGGAGGGGGCAGAGGGAGAGGCAGAAGGAGAGAGGGAATCTCAAGCAGACTCCCCACATGGGGCTTGATCCCATGGCCCTGAGCTCATGGCCTGAGCCAATAGCAAGAGTTGGTCACTTAACCAACTAAACCACCCAGGTGCCCCAGTCTTTCAGCATTTCTCATTGGCCAAATAGAGAGCTTTAAGCACATACATACAGACATGCACATGCAGACACACATCTATTAACCTCTCCTTTGTTTAAAGAGTAATATCTAGCATATGTTAATGTTTTCTGTGAAAGGTTCTAAGTGGTCTATATGCATTAACTTATTTAAACCTCAGAGAAACCTGATGAAGATAGATACTATTGTACCAATTTTACAGGAAATAGAGAAACAGAAAATAAGTGATTTGGTTAAAGTTTGTGTGGATCCAGGTCAGTCCACAGATGCCTCAACTCTTACATAATTAAGAGGCAAGAAGAAGAAAGAAGTTATAATGATGAGACTCTGCAAGCACTGAATCCATTCCTCCTCAGGGGTCCAATTTAATATTCATTCCGAATTACCCTCCACCCCTGCCCCAAGTTCCAGGGAAGAAAATTTCTTCAATGTCCTCTTACACTCAATGCTCATTCTTACCTCCAGTCATTGGTCAATCTAATCCTGTCCCCACCCCCACCCCACCCCCCACAAATGCCTTTACTCTTCCCTGTCCAAATGTTTTCCTTCTCTCAAGCCCAGCTCATATCCTTGACTCTGGAACTTCTCTGAACTTCTTCTACAGTTATAATAAATATTACCATTTAGCAGTTACTGGTTCTTAAATTTTTTTCATGTATTCAATTTTTCCCCATTAGAGTACAAGTACCTCAAAGACAGAGAAGCATCTAGTGTGTCCCTTCTCGGTAACATCATGGCTGGCTATATAATGGTATCATTAAGTCTTTGTTTGAACGGTTAACTGGACAAAAGACAATCAGGAATAATAAAGAAATAGAGATAGTAATAAATAAAGGATCTTGTACAAGTAAATCTTGAACTTAATGTGGATTAAAGCATTTCTTCTTTTTTATTTTTTAAAAGATTTTATTTATTTACTTGAGAGAGAGAGGAGAGAGAAAGAGAGAGAGCATGAGTGGGGGGAGGGGCAGAGGGAGAGGGAGAAGCAGACTCTTTGCTGAGCCCAGAGCCTGACGTGGGTCTCGATCCCAGGACCCTGAGAACATGACCCAAGCCGAAGGCAGATGCTTAACCCACTGATGCACCCAGGCACCCCAAGCATTTCTTCTTTTTTAATTGATACATAATCAACATATAACATTACGTATGGATTAAAGCATTTTTTAAAACTCATCTCATATAGATAGCAACAGGACTGCTCTAATTGCTCCAAAAGCTTCATAAAATTATTTTGTTACTGTTCCAGACTGAAATAAGGCTGATAGGAGATGAAGGAAGGAGGCTAACACTGATAAAGCTCTTATTATGTGCAAGGTCTCCACTGTGTATTTTGAAATTGTGGTATCTCAATTAAGCCTTGTAACAGTCCTGCAAAGTATCATCAACCCACTTTTTCGGGTAATGAAACGGAGATTCACAGATGGCAGGGGATATTCCCAAGATTAAACAGCCATCACATTGAAGAGCTATACTTGGAACTCAGGTCTAGAACAATCCCTAGCCAATCTCATTTTATTGGTTGTTCTTGACACAGCGTAAGGTGCTTGTTGTTCCCTTCACTGTTTTGTAAGGCAAGGCCAGCCCAGTGCTTTCCTGAAGATGTGTAAGAGACGTAAGAAGGGACACTCAGCTCTTGTTCTCTCCTTTGCAGGCCAACCACGGCCGATCGGTATCAACATCCCTTCCAATCTCTACAAATACTAGGAATCCCCACACTTTCTGTGCACCAATCACTATATATGCCAAGGTCTCACTCTGGAACGTAAAGTTTCCTTAAAAATTAGATACAATCTATAGAGATTACCTCCTCAGTGACACATTCTCCAATATCCAACACACAAAAGTGAGAAAATAGACTTTTTCCAAAATCACCTTAACAGGAAGGGAGGTACTAGAAACCACTTGGGGGCAGCTTCCCTCCTGTGCACATTCAACTTGAGCCCCACACCTGACTTGGCATCAGAGAATCACGTGATATGTTGCAAAGAGCACAGGCTAGAGTTGGACAGAGATGAGTTCGACTTCCGGTCTGTCCCTTCTGGTCTGTCCCTTCCGGTCCGTCCCTTCTGTGAGCCACTGTGCCTCAGCTGTGGAATGAAGATAATAACTAGAAGGTTGCTATAAAGATTAATCGAAATAATTTATATAAAGCACCTGGCAAATAGTAGGTATTCAATAAATATTATTTTCCATCTCCATTGACAGAAATGTTCTTGATAGAGGGTATTTATTCTCAATCTGTATGTAATAAGAACACACAAAGAATACAGACAAATTAGAATTCAGACCAAATCTGACGAAAATATAAATAATGATGATTGCTATAATAGATGAAGGGATCAGAGCATATACAAATAGGATAAAAATATCAATTAGCAAGAACCATAAAGGTAGAAAATTCTCAATTTGAGAGATACCAGAACAAAATATTCACTCCAACTTCTTGCTTTCATGTCCAGTTATTTACTTTCATAGATTTACCAGGTAGCTGCATGGTTTGCAGATACAACATAGATAAGAGACAAGGCAAAGTATTAAAAACAATAACTAGCCCTGTTATCCACTCTCTTGCAATTTTCCCTAATTTTTCGTGATCTTAGGTACCAAAAACATCTATCAAAGATGGAAGCCCCGTGAGACAAAAGGACAATTGTTTGCTGTGTTAACCTCAGAGAGCGATTGCAGCGTGGGAACATCTGTAATAAAACGATGGCTGCCTGTTTTTTCACCAACGTCAAATCATCATAAAATACTGAGGAGAAGGGAGGAATCAAATCTTGCAGTCCTCGAAATCTGATATGAGGTCTATAACCAACCCTGTGCCCGACAGGTAGCTTTTACAAGAGGACAAACACACTGTAAGGGAATGAATCAAAGCAAAGGATTAGATAATTGAGGAGGTGACAACACACCAGATAGCAGGTGGCAGACTGAGGTATGGAACAGGAGTTGCCTGCCCAGAAGCACACAGGAAGAGTTACGACATTTATGCATTTTCATTTCTACAGGTGGGAACCTCAAATCATTCCATGGGCTAGCCTCTGAGTACCTCTAATCTAACCCTGCCAAGCCTCCTGTGATATACTCCTGTATTGTCAGAGATGGACCCAAGGTATTTTTGACAATATTTCTTTGGTTCTAACAAGACACATCTTAAGTCTAAATAACCTGTAAATTCAGACCTTATATTCTATGTTTAAGAAATATGCCCTTACAGGTCCTATTGTACATGGCCGTAGATCCAGGAAATATTATTTAACCACCTACTCTGTGCCAGGCTTGCCCAAGACCATTCTTCTAGAGTTTTCCATTTGATCCTCACAGCCATGCTCTGCTCTACATGCTATTATCTCCCGTTCGTAGGCAACAAAATAAGGATCAGGGAAGTTAAGTGACTTCCCAAAATGACACATATCAGAAGAATGCTTTTTCTCCCCTAATCTGGTAGGTCCGATGGCAGCTGCAGCACTGAAGGATGGCAGCTTCTGCCCCAGCTCGGAGCCCCAGAGCCTTGGGTGCTTTCTGTCTCATCCCAGAGCTCTGATTCAGGATCTCACATCCAGATCTCGGTCAAGCCTGTCAGCTTTTGGCCACATTTTTCCCAGCTTTTTCAGACGGTGGATTCGTCTTTTGTTAAAACAATAGAAACTGTGGTTATTTTCCTACTCGTATTCACTTGCAACATTTTATGATTCTCAAAATTTTCTTTTCTTAGTCTTCAGCAAATGAAGTAACAGCATCTGGCTAAAAGGCCTAAGGATAAGCCGGCACTCCAACAAGGGACAATTAGCCCTCAAATTGATTCTGACCCGTCCTAACAGACCTCCATTCCAATTTTAAATTATCCTCTTGACCTTAAAGACGATGCTCTGTGGGAGTGAGACACCTAAAACCACTGTTCTTCATAACTCAGTTGAGTTAAGAATTTAAAGTTTCCCACAAAATAGCAATAAATCCAGATCCAAAGACAGTTTAGGAAAGCCATAGGAAAAGTGTTGCTCTCTCATCTCAAGGACTTTTCAGTCCTTAAAGAATTTAATTGTTGAAAATCTAGGGTCTTGAACCTCTAGAACTTTCTAAAATTAGCCAGATATCTCAAAAAATCTGCATTACAACCTCAGAAGACATTAAGGAAGGGTCAGACATGGAGAACCCCTCCCTCTGTGTGATTTTGGTACAGACTTAATCTTGAAGACAATATGGTCTAAACTTGTGATGAGATTCAATGTTGGAAGTCATGTTGAAGGGGAAGCAAATACTGAAGTGAGTGAGATAGAGTTAGTGCCTATCCTAGCTTCAACCCTGCCAATGACTCAAGACTAAGATCAGATACTCATTGCTTTGTGGGTGCTTTAGTGCCTCACCTGAAAAATGGAGGACTCTTGACCAAGGTATTTGCAAGCCTCCCCTTATGATTTGATATCAGAATAAGCATAAGTAAACTTATCCATCTTGGCTTCACAATCGAATTATCTAATATTAAGTTCCCAATTCATTCTGTTCTGAAAGCCAGGTAGAAACTGCTTGGAGTTAGGATAATTCCACTGAGGTCTTTAGGATAACGTGGATCATACCTCTGTTAGGAAAACATTCTTTTCAGGAGAATAAATTACAGAATTTTATTTAACAGCCAGAGCATGACTGGAATTACGAGGTTCCTTTGGGAGGAAGAAAGGGTACTATAGTAATAATTTGGTATCAATAATACTCTTCCTCTGCATACTGGATGTCAGGGGGTGATACTGTTGGATAGACATTCAGTGAGCTAAGAAATTGGCCAGCTTTAGAGTCAATCAATGAGTGACTCACTCTCTACTGTTTTCCCAGGAACTGGACTAAGATCTTGGCACATAGTTGATAAATGAACAAATGAATGAATCTGTTTTCAACCTCTTCATTTTACAGAGAAGACCCCCAAAATCTAACGAATTTGTCCTGGACTACTAGGAAACAGAAACTAAAACTCAGAATCTCTAGATTTTTCTCCTATATCACATTCGGACTTCCTCTGTTTTTAGCCTGTTTTGTTTTTAATGTTTAGAAAATGTAAGCCTGAATGGAGCAAGATAAGTCAACCGAGGTACTGACTTACCTCAAAATGCCATAGTATGGAGCTTTCCAAATATGCCTGATTATAGAAATCACCTGGTGTATTTATTAAAAATAAAAGTTCCCAGGACTCTTCCTGCAGATTCTGATTCAGTATCTATCCCCAGGCGAATCTAGGAAAAATTGACTGAGCCAGTTCAGTAGAGAGGGAAGACATCTCCCCTTGCTCTCCACAAGCACACCTTGTTCAAACCAAAGAGAAGAGGGTGAGGAAATTCGCTGATGAATGCCATTGGCCTGAAGGAATGCCTGATGTTTTGTTTATAGCTGGTGAGGCAGAGCACAATGATGAGAGCAGTGAGGGAGGTGATTTGGAGGGCAAGAAAACACCTGGGACAGACAGAACTCACCTTTGACTCATTAATTAAATTTGTAGAAAGGCAGCTGCCTAAGAGGTCTGCAACTGCATATGCCTCACTCCAACTTTTTATGAGAAAGAAACAAATGACCTAAAGGCAGGCTGAAGGTAGGGTGTTCTTTTCCAGAAACCGTGTTTAAGCACCCCTGCTAGGCTCAGTACTCGGCCATGTCTGTGTTCCATGTGCCCACTCACATGGACATTTTCACCATAGCTACTACCATCGATCGGAAAAGGTTAAAATACATTCGCTTGCTGAATGGAAAGTTCCCTATTATATGAGAGTTTATCTGGATAGTCCTTTTTCTGGAATCAACATCATTTTCTTTCAGGAGTAGTTAAACTATAAACTACATTCTTATGGATATCAAAAGAGAAGATGATGGAAAAGTCGATGACAGAATAGTAAATAAAGGATTTTACAAGCAAATGCCTTAGGAAAAATAAAATATAATGAGAAAAAGTAGACTTAGGCATTACAATTGCAGTCTAGTAGCTGCTAGTAGCTGTATCAGTGAAGAAGGAGGGCACGTAGATGGAATCATGTCTTTTTTATAGTTTTCATAAACTACACTAACATAATCTGGGCGAATTTCATGAACACTGTACATACTGGCTGGAAAGCAAGTTTCACAACAAAGTTAATGTCTGCTTCCTACTGTATCCCCAGAGCCTAGCACAGAGCTTGGCACATGGTAGCCACCCAGTAAATACTGGATGGATGGATGAATGGATGGTTGGATGGATGGATGGTCTCAGATATTTGAGGGATAGACAGAGACATATCTACAAAATATTCTGACTTCTTTTCATCTTTAAGAGCCAAACTGTTCTAAGTCTCTGAAACCATGGTGAGTTATGGCAGAGGGACCTACAAAGCAGAGATTGGTAATCCTCTTCATAAAATAGGTAAGGCTTTAAGTGTTGATGGAAGACCAGTATATTAATTCACGAGTCCTGCCTAGAAAAGTGCCACAAAATGAGTGGCTAAAACAACAGAAATTTATTGTTTCAAAGTTCTGGAAACTGTAAGTCTGGGATCAAGCTCTTGGTTCCTTCTGAGGACTGTGAAGAAGATTCAGTTTCATGTGCCTCTCTCCTCTTCTGGCGGTTTGTTGGCAATCATTGGTTTTCCTTGGCTTGTAGATGTGTCACCCTAATCTCTGCCTTAATGTTTATATGGCATTCTCCCTGTGTGTGTGTGTATGTGTGTGTGTCTGTCTGTCTGTCTCCACATTTTCCCTTTTTATAAGGACTCCAGTCATATTGGGTTAGAGCCTACTTGAGTGACCTCATTTTAGCTTTATTACCCATAAAGACCCTATCTGAGATACTGGGGGTTGGGACTTCAACATGAATTTGGTGGAGTGGGGTTGGATGGCGGGGTGGGGGTGGGGATGGGGGAGATGGACACAATTCAACCCATAACAACTAGTTAGAAAAATAAGTGCCACCACCTAGAACGCATGTTATCTGCAACAAAATAAAACTAAATTATTAAACTTCTCTTTGAAAGAAGGAAGATATCCCAGTAACAAAGGATAGTAAGTAAAAATTACTACAAATTACCCCTTGTTACTTAACATTTTCTAAAACATCATCAATATTCTTTTAATTTAATAGCTCTCTACTGGTTTAGTGAATATATTCCTCACTGTTTAAATACCCAGTTCTAGTGTAAAAATATTTATAAGAGCCTCAATATATTTACTTCCAACATCAGTTCTCTATCATTCTCTATTAAATTTAATGGTTAAATTCCTCCAATGCAGTGTTTTTAAAGAAGTTAGCCACAATGGTTGGAAAATAAGTATCATATATAGTACTGCATATATTTTGGAAAGATGTCAATCTAAAATAAATGTAAAGTTCTGACCCTTGAAAAGATAATGTCCTCAGAAAATTTACTTACCCAAATAGCTCATTTCCTGACAATGATGAATCACTGAGATTATATTCTTTATAGAAATGATTTGGGGGTGCCTGAGTGGCTCAATCAGTTGGGCATCCAGCTTTTGATTTCAGCTCATGATCACAGGGTCATGGGATTGAGCCCCATGTTGGGCTCTGGGCTGGGCATGGAGTCTGTTTGAGACTCTTTCTCTCCCTCTCCCTCTGCCCCTCACCCCGCACTCATGCTCTATCTCTCTCCCTAAAAAAATAAAAATTACAATATTTAAAATTAAAATTTTTTAAAAAAGAAATGATTTAGCTGGATATATACAAATGATAAAGTTCAGTTCATTTTGTGTGAGAACAAGTACCTTTCTGGTAAAGGAAAAGGGATATTAAAGGAATATCCAACAAAAACTTTTAGAAGCTTAGATATGTTGTATAAGTCACATCCATTGGGAGTCTGACAAACATCAAGAGGAAAAGATCAAATTCACTGTTATAATAACAATCACGGAATTTGGCATTTTTACTCTATGAAAGAGGCATCAAATATATCCTCTGAGTACACTAGACTCAAAGAAAAAGAAAATTAAGAGAGCTAAATGTTAAGTCCTACATTCAGAAAGTTCAGAGAAAATATAGTTATGATCAAATAGGCATGGATTCTGACTGGGAAAATAAACTCAGAGTGAAGAAACTCTGAAAAATAAAATTTATTTCACTGCCCAACAGTAATGATTGATCCTGAACAAGAAGGAAAGATGTTTTAATCAACAAGCCTTTGATATGAAATCAAGGACCCATGTGTATTTGAACTAATAATAGTTTTCTACAAATGATCAGATAAAGGAATACACTAAAAAACAGTGTATTTCCTAAATATCAGCAATATTCAGCTAAAAGTATAACTCATAGTTGCCTCAGACTATATAAAATATCAAGGAGTAAATTAAGCACAAAGTATATAGGTCTATATGCAGAAAAATACAAAATGTTTTTGAGCAAAGAAAATAAAGAAGCAGAGCAAGTTATGGAGATGATTTAATACTGCATAAATGTCACTTCTTTCTTAATCTACAAAGTCAAGATTTTTCCATTGAAAACTCCAATAGAGTTTTTTGACAAAATGAATCTAAAGTTCATCTGGAAGAATAACGTGCCCATCTAACCAAGAACATTTTTAGAAAGAAAACTGCATAGGAATTTGCCGTGGCAGATATTAGATGTATTTTTGTAAAGCTACTGTTAAGGCCAAAAGAATTACATGAGTTCGATGGACCACAATCGCACACAATGACACAAGTTGATATCTGGCTGGCAACAAAAAGCTCCCGTAAACTTCGACTGCAGTTTCAAAAGAGTAAAGCAAACGCTGACAAAAGTCGAGTTTAGCTAAAGGAAGAAATGCTATAAACTGGACGGCTTCGATGGTAGAAATTTGTCCTGGGGGTGGATTTCTGATGTTCCTTACCGCTTGAAGACTCTATGAAAATGAAGTGGAATGGATGCAGTTGACTATGACTCTAAGTCTTTTTAGAACGTTTTTATCAGAGCCCTTGTGTTTTATCAGAAGGCTTTAGGAGTCCCTGTGGCAGGTAAGTAGGAGGAAAAATGGGTGCGTTCAAGTTCGCAGATCCGAAGGATCACTTGGCAGCAGTATAATAATCAGTAGGAAGACCAACCTGATGATTATTATAATAGTCCAAGCAAGAGGGTTAATGGAGCAGAGTAGCAGTGGAGGTGGACAGGGTAAAAAAGGAATCAAGAATTATTTTGGAAGTAAAATTATCTTGGTGATCAGTGGCTTTTCACATTACGTGTGAGTGAGAGTCCAAGATCATTCACAGTTATTCAGTCCTAAGGTAATAAGGCATGAAGAAGGATGGCTTTCGAGGGGAAGATAGTTCAATTGCTAGGGCTTTATTTTTAGGGAGGAATCAGCATTTTTACATCTTTTGTATATTTGAAACATTTATTTTACATATTGGGGTACCCCATAATTATATTTATAAAATGATTGTTGCTTTTAAAATAGATTGTAAACTTCTGGATTTGAATGAGAGTCTTTGTATAGTTATGCCATTCTCATTTTTAAAAGGGGAAAACTGACCTTATGAAGGCATGTGATTTTTCATCCTTATACCAAATCAGTGTCAAATATGATCATTTTCACTCTAAGCCTTGTGATCCCAGCATATGCTCAGGTAACTAGACCACATGTGGTACAGAACATCATGAACATTGAACTGCTGACCTGGTAAAAATCTTAAAGTTCTCCTACTCCAACCCTTTGACTGAACAAGAATCTGAGTCCTGGACATTTCTGTCCCAGCTGGCACAGTAACTGGACTAACAGAACACAGATTAGAATCCGACCAAGAAAATTCTAATGGAGCATATGGCCCACTGCCACATTCTGCCTCACCATTGCATGCAGTAGAAGCAGGCAGTAGAATTGTTAACGTTCACTGACACTCTGAAAATAAATTGCATTTTCCATTAACAAAATAGACTAAATGTATTATCCTATTCAATCCTCACAACTCCATGAATTAAGAAGATTCCGGGGCGCCTGGGTGGCTCAGAAGGTTAAGCAACCAACTCTTGATTTCAGCTCAGGTCATGATCTCAGGGCCGGGAGGTGGAGCCCCACCATGGCTCCACACTGGGGGTGGAGCCTGCTTAAGATTCTCTCTATCCCTCTCCCTTTGCCCCTTCCCCCAGCTCATTCTCTCTCTCTCTCTCTCTCAAAAAAAAAGAAGAAGAAGAAGAAAAGAATAAGATTCCTGCAAGTTGGTACAGCCACTTTGGAAAACAGTGTGGAGGTTCCTCAAAAAACTAAAAATAGAGCTACCCTATGACCCAGCAATTGCACTACTGGGTATTTACCCCAAAGACACAGATGTAGTGAAAAGAAGGGCCATATGCACCCCAATGTTCATAGCAGCAATGTCTGCAATAGCCAAACTGTGGAAAGAGCCGAGATGCCCTTCAACAGATGAATGGATAAAGAAGATGTGGTCCATATATACAATGGAGTATTACTCAGCCATCAGAAAGGATGAATACCCAACTTTTACATCAACATGGATGGGACTGGAGGAGATTATGCTAAGTGAAATAAGTCAAGCAGAGAAAGTCAATTATCATATGGTTTCACTTATTTGTGGAACATAAGGAATAGCATGGAGGACATTAGGAGAAGGAAGGGAAAAATGAAAGGGGGGAAATCGGAGAGGGAGGCGAGCCATGAGAGACTATGGACTCTGAGAAACAAACTGAGGGTTTTAGAGGAGAGGAGGGTGGGGGGATTGGTTAGCCTGGTGATGGGTATTAAGGAGGACATATATTGCATGGAGCACAGGGTGTTATACGCAAACAATGAGTCATGGAACACTACATCAAAAACTAACGACGTACTGTGTGGGGACTAACATAACAAAATAAAATAAAATTTTTTTAAAAATTAACTTTTTTTGTATTTACATCAAAAAAAAAATAAGATTCCCACTGTACAGATGAGGAAACTAAAGCTTATGGAAAAAAGTAATTCACCCAAAGTTACACAATTAGTAAGTATTAAACTTGAACTCAGATCTCAGAACTACAAGCTCTTTTTCTCTAATGCTCCCATTTACAAGAGACATGACGTTACTCTTGGAGGAATTAATGCTAATTTCATATAAGTCTGTGCAAGAGATGGTGGAAAATAAACAAAATATACAAGGTTTGTATATCCTATTAAACTCAGGATCTTAAAAACTGCTTACCTAATACATTTACCTTGACATCATAGATTACTTTTAATACTACCCTTGCCCTGATATATTTGACCTCTATTCACAGAAAATGAAAGGCAGCTGTAAGGATTGATTTTTAGATCTCTTTATTCAAAGTAAAGGATGAGCCAAAATCAAATTTCAGTATGTCTAATATTTATGCTTGCAAAGCCAGTCTAGCAAGTGTCAATATTGGGTATATATTAGCATTATGGAAGATCAGCAGGTATAGGGTGAAAAAGCCATCATCAGTAAGAAAGTCCCATATAACTATAAACACAGCTTCAGAGTATTGTTTTAAAAATACACACAGTGCCTCATTTAGACTCATTTAGTTATTCTTTAACCATATTCATTAAGTTCATTTTTCTAAAGTGTACAAAACTAAGAATTTTTAAATAAAATTATAAACAATAATAAAATATATAAAATGAAGTAATTTTAAAATAAAAAGATTCACTCAAAGAAACTGACTCTTAAATATAGAGAAGAAACTCATGGTTGCAGGAGGGGAGGTGAATGGGGGGATAGGTGAAAAAATAAATAAATAGTAACTTGAAAAAAAAAAGGAAGAAACTTAATTTAATGCCAGATTCCAGAGAAATTTCTTCTTACTCACAAATTGAAGTTATTGGCCAATGCAGTAGAGAAAAATGGATGAAAACCTAGAGTCCTGGGTCCCTGTTCCAGGCAACATGATAGACTAATAAGAACAAAGGCATCACCAGCACCCCGTGCTCTAATCTGACTCTACCGCTTGTTAGCTAGGTGGCAGTGGCCCTGTCACCAAATTTCATGACAGTTTCCTCATCTGTTAAATGAGGATAATTATAGTACACATACCTCATAGAGTTATCATCAGGATTAAATTAATGCTTATAAAGCACATAAAACCATGCTTGGCACAAAGGACATATTGGATAACTTTTTGTCAGTGAAACAAACTGTGAATTTGGACAAGATGCTTCACTTGTCTGGGCCTTGATTACCTTCCCTATAATATGAAGCAATTGCACAAACTCTAAACTCCACTTTAAGGTTTGATGAGTCAAATGCGTAAAACTACAATACCTACTTTAAAATAGGTCAGCAAGGTTTGATTCCAGCATAGGTGGATTTTGAGTCCCTCCTTTCAAAGACAGTTTGAACAGGAAACTGCATAATACAAGAAGAGAGGCAGCTATAGGGGAAAAAACAAACAAACAAAAAACAGGCTCCTTGGGAATTAGATCCCGGGAAACTGCTAGTGGGATCGTGGTGCTTCCGAGTTTGAACTTTGGAGGCACTTGGACCTCGGCAAATCCCAGCTTCTCCCTTACCTGACTCTGATGGCGTCCTTAGCATCTCTGAGCCTCACAATCCCCATCTCGATATGGTTTAATAGCAGTCCCCCCTTCACAAGTAGAGGGTAATGAGACAGCGCACATAAAACAGGGGTCTGGCACCAAGTGAGAGTGTAATAAGCAGTGTTCCGGGGGCGATGGGGCTAATGATGAGCACAATGTCCGTGAGGAATTTTAGGAATTTTATAACTAACTCTCCTATCAATTCACACAATTATTATGAATTAATATTTAATATAAATATTATATGAAATGTACGGTGTGAGACTCAGCTCAACTTCACTCCTTCTTTTAGTGGTCAGGTGTACCGTATTTAATTTATCAAAAAAAATATGAAAGAAAAAAATAATTTGCCATAAAACTTATCTCTTTCATTTAAAAATGTTTTATTGAGGACACCTGGGTGGCTCAGTCATTTAAGCATCTGACTTCAGCTCAGTTCATGATCCCAGTCCTGGGATCGAGCCCCAGGTCGGGCTCCCTGCTCAGTGGGGGCCTGCTTCTCCCTGCCGCTCTGCCTTCTTGTGCGCTCTCTCTCTCTGTCAAATAAATAAAAGCTTTAAAAAAAAATGTTTTATTGAAATACCCACAACTTTAAAGTTCTCACGTGGAATTTTTTTAAATAACTAATAAAGCATTAGATGATTTAGTTTTGAGTTTGAGGGAAGCAGTGCATTATTAATAACTCAGCGACAGGCAGCCATGGAGTCGCTCCCCAATGGAAACCTAGTTCAAGTCACCCTGTCCTTCAGATGTAAAGATGTTTCTATGGGTGTCATTATCTGTGTGATTGGTGCAGCCTAAGTAAACAGAATTACTAACAATTTTACAGGCTGAATAGATTTCAGTAGACCAAATTAAATTTTAAACTCTTTTCAAGGCTACATATATATATATATATATACATATACATATACATGTACATATATATGTATATACATATATATATCTCAAATGCATAGAATTTCTTTGGAGAAAAAAAAGATGCTAAGCATGAATTTTATGTGTTTCTTTTTAAACCTTATAAAATTTCTCATGTTTTCTATTTGTAGTTTACTCCCTGTTTCCGTAAAATGGTGAAAGTTATTGAAAAATTAACTAATGTACAAAAGAGGATAAAAATCATCCAAAAACCTGCCACTCAGAAATAATCTCTGTTAATACTTCAGAAAATATCATGTTAGACCTCTCTCCAAACCTATATACACATATGAATTATGTACATATTGTGTTATATTAATTACATCATGCCAAATGGCATTCCTTAATGTGTTTTTACCTCAACAATATGCTGTGGTCATCCTTTTTATCTCTGTAAATGTGGATCTATATCATCATTTTCATTGCCATATTGTATTCACTAACACATATTAGCAAATTTTACCTTGTCCATCAATGTGAACACTTACAACATTCCCATGTAATCATTTTACAGAACATGGGTATCTTCTCCCTCTGGCAATCCTTCTAGCCAATGAAAAAACATTTTTTAAGAAATAAAAAAATTTCTAAAAAATAAGATGTCCATTCATAAGCAATTTAAACATTTAACATATTGTATATTAATACATATTTAAAATGTTTTTATTTCCAAAAACAGATAAGGAAATATGTAGGTCCTATAATAAAAAAAAAAACTATAAATTCCACTAAAGGACAAAGACAACATTTGAATAAATAGAAAGATAAACCTTGCCTTAGATATAAAGATTTAATGTGTAATAAGGGTAGTTCTCCCTAAATGAATTCGTATATTTAGTGCAATCCCTTTTAAGATACTAGAGGATTTTTTTAATGTTTCTAAATGTTTTCTAATTAGTAAGTATGCAAGAATATTAAGAATAATCAGGAGAATTCTAGAAAGAACTAGGAGGACACTGGGAGGAGAAGAACAAGAAGGAGGAGGAGGAGGAGGATGGTGCATTGAAAGATATTGGAATGTATTAAATAGCTATCTAAATTAAAACAACATGGCACTAGCAGAGAAGTACATGATGAGATCAATGAAACAGAATGCATATTCCAGGAAGTACATAAGTGATTTCTCATATGATAAGGTATCATTTTAAATAAAATCTGAACTATTCAATAAATAGCACTAGGACAAATTGTCATTGTTTGTAAAAAATACATATATATTAAAGCTCGATTATGACCTCAGTCCTTACACTATAACAAATTCCAGATGAATCAAATATTTGAATTTCTACAAGAAACCTATTAAATTTTTAGAAAAAAAACTGTGATGAGCTGTAATACAATTTTAAAATAGAAGAATCTTTTAAACATGTCACAACAAATGGAAATCATAAGTGCAATCAAAGTATCTGTTTGACCATGTAAAATTTACATTTTCTGTAGGATTTTTTTTAACGTGCACAATGCTGAAAGTCAAACCACAAACTGGTATCATTTTTATAGCATTTTTTTTCATTTGAAAGAAGGCTTTTAACTTAATACCATTGCCTAAAATGTTGTTTAATAGTACCTCGGCTATCTCAATACAGGATGGATCCTTGACCCCATAATAACTGCATACCTGATATTTTTTGAAAACTGCTCTATTTTCTCAGTTCTTACAAATAAGCATCCACCTATAGCCTACAGATGATGAATTCTGTATTAACAAGTATATAGCAATGTAAACCTATTCAATCACAAGATATCCAGGTATAGTCTTATTTCATCTTGCCAGTAAACCCCACATTTATTCCTGACGTCTTAAAAAGTCTCTGAAGTCTCTGAAGAGGTACTGGAAAAGGATTTCCTATCTCCTACCTGAGATAAGCTTCCTTAGAGTACAAGGGTCCTTGTGGCATTTATCACTAACTGATGTATAATTTCAACACAAAACACTTCGTGAATTGCCTCTATTATAATGTAGGATGAACAACAGAATTGTCATATTTTAGCCTAAAATAACTGCTTTGTATATTTGTCCTCCTCTTGATGCCAGAAAGACAGTATGGTAAGAACTTAGACAGAAGAATATCTATTCTCTATATTTTGAGGTTTGAATGAATTATCATTTAAAACAGTCTGAGGGGCGCCTGGGTGGCTCAGTTGTTAAGCATCTGCCTTCAGCTCAGGTCATGATCCCAGTATCCTGGGATCGAGCCCCGCATTGGGCTCCCGCTCAGCGGGAAGCCTGCTTCTCCCTCTCCCACTCCCCCTGCTTGTGTTCCTTCTCTCGCTGTCTCTGTCAAATAAATAAAATCTTTAAAAAAAAAAAAAAAAAACAGTCTGAGCGCCCTATTTAAGCGTTCAATAAATGTGGGTTGTTATCATTATTATAATATCACTATTATGTTTCTTATTTCATCCAAATAAGGCAGGAAGACCTTAGAGGCAGAAGACTATTGCCTATGTGTCCCAGTAAATAAGCAGTACATATGTATCTATCTGATACTGGAACCCAAGTGAGGAAACACATAATGGTTTTGAGCTCTAGGTTGCAGGAGATGATTAATGGTGTCCCCCTAGAAATGCCATGGCTACTATCCAGGGGGAATCAGGAGTGGAAGCAGGGAGGGGGTGGTCCACTGGTATCCATACTAGAGTGTATTAAAATGTTTTTTCTCACACCAAGTGCATTGCCAGGCATGAAAGAGGGAGAACACAAGACAGAACAGAGACACTCAAGGTGAGGAGACAGCCCAGGAGCTAATGGGTCCGGCAGCTAAGACTTTTAGAGCAACTGGAAAAGAGTCCGATTTTAAAGGGAACTTCCTGCAAATGGAGCGGGAATTGGTGAGCTGGGGTGGCTGGAATGAAGCAGGAGCCACGATGGGCTCCGCAAAGGGACTCCAGGCTGGACCAGAGCAGAGATTCATCCCCTTGCCATGCCGGCTAAGGGTTAAGGGTCCTATCTGTTCTTTATAGTAGAGGGACTAGAAATTGATGTCAGCACCCACTGTATTTCCTTTAAGTCTGTTGTATATTCAGTAAAAACACATGTGTTATGCTTCAGAACGTGGTTTTGGCCGGTCTCAACAAATCCTATGATCTTTTTTAAAATTTCCTGAATTAAAAGATAAATAAAGACCAAAATTCTGGTAACCTAAATGGAAAAAAGCAAGAATAAGCACATATTCCCAAACTTACAGCAACCTGCATATCCTACACATCAGATAAGGATCCCTTTAGAGCGTAAGACACCTAAAAATTCCTGATGTTTTGGGTCATACATTTGCTTCCAACTCATCTTCTATACCATAGAAAAGGGAAGTTTCCAGCCACAGTATTTCATCAGTACCTAATTAAGAGCATCAACACGATAAGCGATGCACGTTCTGGCCCCAGTGTTTGTACCTGGATATGGGTAAACAGTTTCTAGCGAGTCTTGGCTCTCTGACAGCTCTCAGCTGTCATTGGCACTACGGAGCCCAGGGAAGGTGCTGACACTCCTTGGCAAGTGTACACTAGTAAACATTCAAAGCAGTTGGGGAAATCCAATCGTACCAACTAAACTACCAAAGGAATAATATGGAGTCTTGATATGGCAACACACTTGCATAAATATGCTTCCTGTTGAGCCGGAGTTATTACTCCAGTTGTTTGAAAGAGTACATCAACTCCTTCCACACTTACCTGAAGTACCAGCTATTCCAAGGGTATCTTCAGGAATATCGTTCACCCAGGGGAAGTTGGTACAACTGCCAAGAGCCAAATATGCATTTGATGCAAGTAAAATCTTTAATAAACTGCAATTACCGCATTGACTTGCCTCTGTGGGGAACCTGCCTTATTCCAAGCCACTAAGGGAGTAATATCACTGTATATCCAGAAATATCTGGGATTATTCATCTTTTTTGCCAGTGGGCAACTCTCTTGAAAACGAAAACTGGGTGAGTGAGCTTCTTGTACCTTGTTACTCACTCATCAATTATATGACCTTAGACTCGCCATTGAACCCTTCTGGTCCTGCATTTTGTCACCTATAAAATGAGGGGATTGGCCCAAGTGCTTTCTATGAGCTCTTCAGTTCTAAAATGGTATGATTTGGTGCTGTGTATTTATATAGCATATTCCTTCTGTAGATTTCAAAATCTCTCAAGAGACTCTCATCAGTATTCTCAATATTGCTGTGAGGCAGGCAGGTGGCAAGGTTTATTATCCCCATTTTTTTTTAAAAAGGAGACAATGAGACACTTCGCTGACACAGCACTCTTGACCAAGTAAAGACGAGAAGTTAGGTGTCCTGATACTAATCAAGAACTCTGTTAAACCACTTCGCTACTAAACTAAATGGAAGGTCTCTGATGAATAAAATATTCTGTGCTCATGGGGGGGGGGGTGGAATGTAGTTTGATCATCTTGCAGAGATGTAATGGTTTAAAACAATGATTTCCAAATTGTGGCCCGTATCATATTCCAGATGGTTTCTCTCAGTTCTTAACATATCCCCATGCATAGTTTCTCTTTTCTGATATGAATATCAAAATATGAACCTGCTAAAGTGAGAGAGCATTAAAGAATGTGCATACAAAAAGTAAGAAGATAGTCTGGGGTAGAAATAATTCAATTTGCAATGGAAAATTTTCAGAGAATAAACCGTATAATCTATATTAATATATAGAAATTATAGCTAACATTTGATTATACGTATCAGTGAAATGAGATGATTATCATCCGAGAAATAATTGAAATAGCTCTCAATAACAGTATGCACTTATCAAGAACTATAAAGGGCCGAAGGTTTTACCCCATTCGCAAGCTAACAAGTTAGCCCCCCATAGTGTCATGGGGACTGGCCGAAGACACAATACTCCTAGCTCGGAGAGAAAGGATGTTATTACTACCAGCAACAGCGGCAGCCAGATGATACCATTACTTTTGCCTTGGTTTCCCCAGCCCTAGTTCCCACAGGGTGAGGCACAGAGGGCCAGGTGTTGTGTGTGTGTGCAGTAGGTGGCAGAGAAGAGAGAAACCCTGAGCTTAGGAATCCTGAATGGTTTGTTGTAATGGACAGCAAGCACATCTGCTCTTTTCTCCCAAGGGAAAAAAACCTAGCTCTAGCTTCCAGGGCTGTTCACTGTATACACGTGCCTGGAAAGACAGTCCGGAGCAAAAACAGTCAGTACCTCTGCCTGCAACAATGGCAGAAATACAGAGACCCAAAGATCTCCCGACTCTATGTTCTGATTTCAACTCTCTGTGTATCTGGTGTTCTGAGAATTCTTAAGCACTCAAAGCAAATAATGTAACAATATTGATGAAGAATAGGGCATTCTCCCCAGCCTGAACTCCTACTGGATGTCTTTTAGTTTTTGTCTCCGTCCTTGTAGTGCAACAAGTACAAAGCAGAAAAATAATGTATTTGGTTCACACTTCCTTGCCTTACTTTCACTCACTTCCTTCCACTTCTTAAAGTGGGTTCACGGCCTCCCAGCAAGTGAGAAAATGCAGGTAAACTCGTTGGAAATGTATAAAATCCCACATGAACATAAAGGTGGGATTCCAAAGTCCTTGTCTCATTTCCAAAATTTGTCTTCTACGCAAAATCTGTAATTCCCTTTTTTTATTTCACAGTCACTTGAAACTCCCTTTGTTTCTCTTTAGCTCTGAGCCTCAAGTCCAAGTTAAAAATCTATTATAGCCATGTGTTTAGAAAACAGAGAAATTCACTGGGAGCCCAGAGAATTTCTAGGCAGCACCCAGGAAGCCACAAATGTCGGGGGTAAGCAAGTATATGCTGGTCAGATGGGAGTCATCTAAGCCTAGGGGCCCTTGCCTTGGTTATTAGAGCTCTCTGGGTCTCAGCTTTCCAACTGTAAGAAGAGGGTGATAACACCTACCTCAGAAGATTTGGGGCCCGGCCCATAGACGTTTGATCAAGGTTTGCTGATGAACCAATTTTCCTAGCAAATGTGGACACCATCTCCCTGAGTTGCCAATGTTAATTGCATTATTGCTAAAATACTGACATTAAGGGAAATATGTAGATAATGAATAGCACATTTTTTCAGAGCCTATATATGATTTCTAGTTTGTTTTAATAAACTGGTTAGCAGGAGGGCGAAGAGATGTTAATTTATTCACACATTAAAAAAGAAAACTATTTCAGAATAATTTGATGTATTAGATCTCATTGATCAGTAAATGAGCATTTTCAGCTCTGCTCAAGATTTAACATCAAACTGCTAATTTTCCTTCTTAAAAATTATGCAGTTATGATTGGTGAGTCATGACCTTCCCCTCTGTACACAGAAAGTTTGGTTTCATGTAAATATAAGTTGTTATTTTAAGTGGAAATGTGAAGGTCTTAAAAATGACACAATAAAGAATTTTCATTCCATACAAACCAATATAGAACAAGAAGAGGTAAATAAATGGCAATGACATTTTTAACATGACATTTTGGAATATTTAAAGGGACCACAAGAACAATAAGTGCATCTTGTGTGCAACTGTCTTTGAAGTTCTAATCTCAGTTCTTGCCACTAAATCATCAAGGAAGGTTATTTTTAACTTGTTATGTAAAGGCTTTGGGAAAAAAAAATCAAGGAGATCTCTGAGTACAAAACGTCAAACAGAAAGAGGTTTTTGTACATTCTTAGTGTACTAAGGTGATATATGTATGGATCAGAGAGAATTAATTTATCCCAAAATTTTCCAAAACAGCACAAAAAGATTTACAGAATGGGAATGATGTATTTTCCTAAACATCTCCTTTGAGATACTTTGTAAGTGGAATATTTGTGTGTGGCTAAACCACAGTACAGATTTAACCAATTAACAAAATATCATCCCTGGAAACTAGATGTGAATCTGATTACAAGGTCCCTCTGGGGAGAAGACCAGCATCCGTGTAGTTCCAGAGAAGAACTGTAACCCCAAGGAAGGAGTCTTCCATCCCAGTGAAAGCCCAATCCACTCACTCCTTGTGAAAACAGTCTTGATCCTCTTTCCACGCCCTCCTCTCCTTACTCTTCTCCTCTTTCTTCCTGTCTCCTCTCTCAGGCACACAGGCAGACCCCCAGGATCTCATCTTTCTTAATCCAACCCATCTCTTCATCAAAAATTAAAATTTCATGGTATCCTCCCTCCACCTAAAATAAATGACAATATGTATAATATGTAATGTTTCCTCGAGTACTGACTCTTGTCATCTCATTGGGTAACATCTTGATGGTAAGCACTCCCTTACTTTGGGCCATGAGTACCCTGCTTCCATTCTCTTCCTTCCAAGAGAGTGAACTTACTCCTTCAGTGCACTGTCCACCTTCCTTTAATCATGTCCTGAAATTTTTATTCTGAAAATAGGAAACATAAAGGTGTCATCTCTGCTGTTGGGGAGAACACGGGAAGGTCCAAATTTCTCTCACACTTTAATGTGTGTGAGCCATGATCTACTTGTTAAAATTCTTGGATTGCTAATAAAAGTCATAATATACCAAATGGTGGTAATTTGGATGAAACAAGCATATCAATCATTGAAGAATGGGCTCATAGCTCTTTATCTGGGCAGAATCATTAAGTAGAATTTATGATATATAATGTATACTATTAAGCAGCTTCCATTAAACTTGCCTGCCAAACTCGTTCTATCTAGAGGGACGTTTCTGAAAGCAAAATGTGTGCAAGAGCGCCACCTATAGGAAAACTTCCACATTTATTTTGCAACACTAAAGAGCCAGAAAATTACTAGGTTTTGCAGGAGAACACTTAAAGAAAATATGGAGGAAATGAGATGTTTCATTTATAAGTCCAAACCACCCCAAAAATTAAGTTGTGTAGAACTTATTCTAATACAAATACAAGTATTTTAAGACATCACTTTTTCTCTTGAAAGAAAAAGGGCTCTGATTTTGCAGATATTTTAAACCACACAAATAGCTTTTCTTGTAAATTAAATAATAATTTAAACAATAATTTAAACAAAACCATTACATTTTTTGCTCTTCTTTAAACACTCTTCTATTTTGCTTTCCTGTTAACTGTACTTTTGGCAATCTGCCTTTTTGAAGCCTGAAAACAATAGCCGTTCAAAGTACAAAAAAGTAAACTTCTTTGTGATGTTTCATTTTTCAGAAAACACGTTGTCCACATACCTTCCTTCAGCATAAATAGGAGATAAATGAAGAATGCGAAGGAAATTGGGGCTGGTACCGCTGCTGTGAAATGTCCTCTAGGAGTTGATATCCACAGAAATTTAGTCTTAAATACTTGTTACTTTGACCTAGAAGCTAATTATGAGGGAGTCGAGCCAAAAAGTGAGATGAATAAAAAGAAATTTCATTGGTATTATAGAGATAGTTGCCAGAAACAGCTTACAAATCATGAATCTATGCAGAGATGAAAAGTTGAGTCTAAATTATTATTCGACTGGGTCCTTAAATCAATGAAGAGCAAAAAATGATTACAGGGGACCTTTAATTCTCAACTATTAAAAAGTCAACATGGTGGCTTGTTCAACAGTTTTTTACTACAGGTTGTTAAGAGAGCCTTTTGCTTTTTCATTTGCAAAAAGAGTAGGGTTTCGGTTTAAAAACAAAACAAACAAAACAAAACATAAGTTACAATCAGTCCCTGCTACAGACCACAGAGGAAGCTGCTCGGCTCTCTGACCAAGTGTGGTTTAACAGGAAATAAACCAGAAGACTATGATGCCCTGGAGGGACCCCCTCATTATCTCACACTTGGACCCTTTCGCTTTTCATGGGCCCACGGTTCATTTCGGTGAGGCCGGATTTTAAGTAGATTCAGTGCGCTTGCTCGTCAGGCCAGGTGCCAGAGAGAGAGCACTGCAGACTGATGTCCTCCGTTTGCAGAGCCCAAGTGGCGGGGCCAGCAGCCGCTTTCCCACCGTGCACCTCGCTGGTGCTTCATCTCTGCCCTGGGAGGCCCACTGCTCAGGATGAGAGGATAATTCACTCGCTATAGCCCATTCAATCTTCAGCCTCTCAGCTGACGCTGCCAACAGAAGTGCCAATTAATGCCAATTACAATGGTGACTTTTCTGATATGGGCACCTACTCCTATAGGCCATCAAACAGCCATCATATATTAATGACTGTCAGTCATTACCAATATGGGCGAAGTTTGAACTAGTGACCTAGAGGAGAACTGCTCTTTATCCTACTTCCAACTCCCTGAACCGTCCAATTCCCCTCCCCCTTTCTTGGCCAATGTGCTTAATTATAGTTTTGTACCTGAATAATGAATGTGCTCCATTTTGACAGTGACGGTTGCTGAAGCCATGACAGCAGAAGTGCCGCTCCTGCCTGCCACTTAGCGGTCCCTGTCACAGCCCTCAGGCCGCCAGGGTCCAGCGCAAACCTTCAGGGGGCACTACTGTTGCCTTTGTCATTCAAACGGGTGTATTTTTTTTTTATTTGTCTTTACGACTCCTCAGAAGTAAGGAGGGCATTCTTATGCAGATAAGTGTGTCACAGACCTCTATGCAGATGCTGCCACGAAGCCTTTCTTATCTGCTCATTATTTCATCTAGCCTTATGAGACACAAACTCCCCATACAATTAATATGCCGCAGATTCATCTGGAAATGCATTTCTTCTCGGGCTGGGAAAGGGAACGCGAGTTCAACACAACAAACACTCTCAGTGAGAGAAAAGTGTCAAGTTCCTTTTGTGAAACACGCGTCGTAACCCTTCTTTTCTTGAGTATCATTTGAAAACACAATTTGGGGTTAAATCCCAGCTGGGGGTGCCAACTGCCGAATGGCCAGTCACTGTCTGCCGTCTGCCTGTGGAGTTATGTTTTCATAGACCCGGAGACTCACCCCACTTAGCTCTCAGAATGCACATCGGCCTGCAGCCGTCAGGAATATTTCTTTCAAGTTTGAATTATTCCTGGGTTTTGGGGAAAAAAATTTTACAAGGAAGAAATTGTGACTAAGCCCTTCATTCTGCCTTCCCAGGAGCTCGAATGCAGACCCAGCCATTGCCCCACATTCCCCACCCATCAAAAGGACAAAAGAACAACCAAACGGTAGAATGTATCACACTTCCAACTCGACTCTTTCTCTGAAAGTGGCGCCAAAAGACAATTTGTGAAAAAATAGTCTGGAATTTCACTTCACTCCTCTACATCCATGATATGCTTCCGCCAAAATGGTGATGCCTTTCAAAAGGCTTCATTCCACCATATCAATTTAGAGATCCAGATTCAATAATCTGTCCTAGTCCCCTCCTGAGGTGACTAGGCAAAATTAAGGTTAAAACTCAAACCCAGGGTTTTATTTCACTCTTTCTTGAGGCCATTTATGCCTTCAATCCCTGCGACCTCCTCTGGGTGCTACCCAGACACAATTCCACGCCATGGCACACTGGACAGGAAATACGATTAGCACCATTTTGTGGACAAAGAAAGGGAAGCTCTGGGAAGATAAAGCAAACTGCTTAAGACTACACAGTGTCTAAGTGGTAGAACCAGGGCTGGAACCCAAATATCGCTGGCTCCAGAGAGCATAACCGGTCAACTCTATCACATGACCTTAGTCCTATGGAGATCTATTCAAGAAATAAGTCAGGGTTGCTAAGGCCAGTTCAGTCTGCTGTGCAAGATCCTCAGGCAGTCTCTGAATCTTTGAGATTTCAAGTCACTTTAAGTTACCATAGAGTAAACCTCGACAGGCAGCATCCCATTCTCAATAAAGGTGGCAGAAAACACCGTGGTTTCCATTCTTGCTCAGTGACGCTGATGCCATAAAAAGAGATTGGGAGATAAGATGCAGGAAGTGCTTTTCCTTTAACACTCCGAGAATATGAATCCCAAAGGGCACCATCTAATAAGACTTTAAATTTAAAAAAACAACGACTTTATTACTATCACTAGTGACCATTCACTGAAGTCCACTGCAAGCTTTCTGTACATTATATACTATGAATAAAGTGAAGCTCAACAAAGTTCAGCTAGTTGCCCAAATGCACCAAGGTCAAGCTACCATCTGCACCCAGGACTCTCAAACTCCAAAGCCAGAAGTTCTTTTTCATGGCTGTCCCTCAATAAGATCTTTGGTCTCATGGTTTTCAGCATTGATTTGTTGGGGGAAGGGGAAGAGGGTCCTGGGAGGGGGTTTCTAAATAGACTAGTCTAAACAGACTAAAACTATCCTTGCCTCCAGGGGTAACAGGTGAAAGAATGTGTGGACAAATATTTCCGAAAGTACCAAAAGTATCTTGGGATGACCCTTTATCTTGGTAGCGTATTTTAAATGGCAAAGACATATCCAAATTTAAGACTGGAAAAAATTAGATCTGTGTACACAGCAGACAGACTGTAGAAGTCTAAAAAATAAATAAATAAAAGCAATCTTCTTCTGTCTTCGCCCTGCTTTTCAAATAGTAACTACAACAGTTTGCCTACAATACAGAAGAAACTCTCAAAGACACAGTGGTCACTGGCTTTTGAAAAATACATATGGCGCTCTCCCTCCTACCATGGTAGACAGGCTCAGACACAGAATTTTCTTTACATGAAACATATTAAAACTCAAGAATCCCTCCAAGTTATATGTGTGTGTGTGTGTGTGTGTGTGTGTGTGTGTGTGTGTGAAATATTAGAAGTAAACCTGGAGATGCATTTCTCCTTAGGACTAAAATTCTAACCCCTGATGTCACGGATCTTGAGAGGGCAGAGAACCGTGGCAGTCTGAGACCATTCTGGACCAAGCACAAGGAAATGAGCCTGGATGATAAGCAATTTTAAGGTCACAATGAGAAAACATCTAGGATCCAGGGATAATAAATATTACAGGGGTTGAAATGCAAAGTCATGAAAGATTAAAGGAAATAATAAAATGTTTGTGACTTCAGGAAATCTGACTTTGAGGAAATGTGTCCTACTCTGAGGAATTCACTAATAGAAAATCCACAATTGGAATGTAGGCACGATTTGTTGGGACAGCTGAAACGAAATAGCTTCTGATTCTGGGGAAGACTTACATGGGACGCAACGGCCCGAATTTCTGACAAGTGTTCTGCAGAAACAACTGAGTCTCTCTTTAAGAGGGACAAACGTTTCAATGTTCTACTATTGAATCCGGACAGAAAAAATACGTATAGGAAACAAGGAGAAACATGAGGACGGGAATTTTTTTTAAAAAAGAACGTAATGAAAAGATGAGAACAGCAAGAAGGAGGAAAAGAAGAAATAAGGTACTGAACAAACAGGCTTAAATTTAGGACAAGATGAAAAGGTACAGATCGCATTGTGTGTGAATGGCCCTATGTTCTCTGTGCAGGAACTATAATTCTTCATCTTTTAATGCCTTGAAGCTCTTCCCATGCTTCCACATCTGAGCTGACAGCATTTTTCTTCCTTACCTACTTTTTTTTCTAGATTTAACTATAATTTCCTTTCTCTGACTACATTTGGAATGCCACTATTTCAAACTTCCAAACAGTTTGTATGCAAGATGTTGTTTTATGTAAAGAAGAGAAAAGATTGACAAACCGAAACTAAACAGGGAAGAATTATAAATATTTGCTTCACTATTGCAGCTTTATCCATACGCCTCAAATAAAACATTTCCAATCAAGCCCTACTTCTACAGAAAGCCTACCCACAAAGTAGGTCTTTATTAGTATGTAACATGTGTAAATTGTACTCAGCGCTTTTTTAAAGAAACAATTGAAATATGATGTTTATGGAAGAGAACTAGAATCTTTTTCTTTTTCTTTCTTTTTTTTCTTTTTTGCAAATGAAACCTGAAACTGCACAAGCTATTGACAGACTGATGGCTGGGTCGGTTGCCAGAAGCTGGTTAGGGAAGTCAGTATGAAGGTCACTAATTTCATTCTGTTTTATTTCAACAAGACCTTGAAACAAAGAACACAGCCTTTAATAGATGGTGAGGAGGGATGGGTGATAAAACTAGTGCTTTATTATCAGTTCTATGTAATTTTTAAAAAAAAGGAGATAGTATTTTACCAGCATATATGTTCTAAATTTTATCGTAAAATGACTGAGAATGGTGGTAAGGAGATAATATTTGTAGCAGTGGCTGATTTTAATTTTTCCAATATTCCCTGCATTTCCCTTCTTATAGCCCCAAATTATTATAATTTGAAGCAAATCAGCTAACACTTTTTTTAAGTGCATGTCTGGGTTGTATGGAGAGTATTTGGGATATTTCTGGACTTCTTCCATTTATTTTAATAGTCTTTATGCAGAACTTGAATACTGACTTTTGTGAACTTCATTTTTCTCATTAATGAACAATGGAATCACACATTAACAATGGAAGCAAGAGAAACCCATGGTCTTACAATGGTCACTCATAAATTATTCTAATAAATTTAATTTGCTTAGAGAAGAGAAAGGATATCATACTTGATGTAACAGCAAAAAATATTTGTTTTGCTTTTGTCTACTATTAAAGTAAATAACTCCAAGTAAACTCATATATGGCCTGAGCTGTGTGATAGGCATGAAATTATTATGCACAGGAGAATTATAGTTTAAAGAGGTTTCCTTAAATCTAAATACAAAACTTAAGATAGTATAGTTCCAAAAGAATTTTTAACATATTTTGAAATATATATTATGCTGCATATAAGCATACACACACACACACACACACACGCACGCACGCACATGGACTGAAGGGATAAATCTAGTGAATAGCACAAAAGGAAATTAACTGAAAAAAAATTAGTTTTAAAAAGGCAAATGAGATCCCGAAACATTCTACCAAATAGACTCCAATCCAACAGATAAATCAGAAATGAGTCATCAATATCAAACAGGGCCCCCAAAGCCCTGTGAGTTTCAAGTTCACATTGGTTTTCTTTTTTGTTTATTTGTTTGTTTTACATCGAAGTGGATGGAACTGGAGGGTATTATGCTAAATGAAATAAGTCACATTGGTTTTCTGTTACTTGAGTTAGCACCAGATCTGGGCAGTGTCAGGACCCTACCTCACCCATGGCACGAGAGCTAGGCCCAACTTTTCAGACATAGTATGACCAAGTCAGGCTCTAGGATTATGGTCCACTCTGTTTATCTGCCCCAGGATAGAAAAGGGCTTATTCATTTCCTTTTGGGGGGGGCTATAGACACTCTTCTCCATTAAACAAATCCTTCCAGAACTGCCAGTCAGAAGACATATTACCCAGTGCTATGGACTGAATGTTCATGTCCCCTCAAAATTCGTATGTTGAAACACCAATCCCCAATATGATGGTATTTGGAGGTAACTGGGTCATGAGAGTGGAGCCCTCATGATGGGATTAGTGCCCTTATAAGAAGAAACAGAGCGAGCTCTCTCTCTCTCTCTCTCTGCCACGTGAGGAGGAAGCAAGAAGATTGTCTAGCAGCCAGGAAGAGAGCCCTCACCAGAAGTTGATGGTGCGGGCAACCTTATCTCAAATTTCTAGCCTTCAGATCTAGGAGAAATGCATATTATTGTTTAAGCCACTGAGTCTATGGGATTTGCGTTGTAGCAGCTTGAGCTAAGACACTTGGTTTGACACACCTGCACTGGGCACATTTCCCTCAGGTCTACAGTATCCTCCTCTGCCAGTGCTTTCGCAAACACTGGCTGAAACTCCCCTCCTCACAGCTGCCAGACCTGTAGGGCTTCCGGTGTTCATGGGGCTGAAGGCTGAGAATCAGGGTTTGCCCGTCTCCTCTCTAGGCTCAAATCTGGGCTTGCTTCAAGTTGTCTCAACTCCATACAGTAGTACCCCACAGTGATTCCTCTGAAACAACACTACCTTCCTGCCTTGCACTTAGCAGACCTGGAAGGGTCCTGGCATAACCCTTGCCACATCACAGGGGAGAGGAGACACCTCTATAGTGTTCGCCTTTTGCGCTGACTCCAGTGAAATTGTACACTTTCTCAGCTCCCTCTTTGTCCCGTCTTATTCTGATCCACCTCAAGAAGCCACAATCCTCAGTAGCCCCGCCTTCTTTATGTCCAGCCAAGGGGGTTCACTGCCTCAAAGGCAGTGGCAGGAGAATAGCTCAGCAGGACCTGCATATATAAATTCACCCTCTGACTTCTTCTGGCTCTTAAATTCTTCAGATAATGATCTTTGCCAACCTATTTTTAATAAGGACGAGTCTTTCCTCATGTTATCTATGGAGTACCAGGCGCCTTTGCCTTTCTGTAACAGACCCCTAAACTTTCCTGGCTCCTAAAATATATTTTTGTATGATCCCCAGAGTGTCCAGCCACCAACCCCCCGATCACCTGAGACAAGAAGGCAGACACACACTGTGCACTTCATAGACGTCACAGCTCCAGAGTACAACAGGTAATTTCTCTTCTTGTTTCCTTCCAGTATTAACTGATACCTAACATAGGAATTTAGTTATCAGATAGCACATTTTTACGTAGGAATTTTAACGAATTAATTGTCCAGAATGTCCTTACTTCCTCCCCCCCCCCCCACTTACAGTGGGGGAAAAAATCCATTAGAAATTTAAAGAATCCCAGTTCTAAACAGTTTATAATCCATTGACAACTTATGTGTGCATGCACACGTGCGCACACACACTCACACATAGAGAACAGTAACGATGCCAATGACTGGAATCTACCATCAGTGTTGATAATCTCTTAAACATTTTATTTGTTGCATATCAACTTCACAAAAAAGTATTGCAGTGGAACTGCATCTTAATGCTTCATCTTCATATGAGGCATTAACTTACATATCTTGCTTTTCAGAATTTCTGATTAAATGTTTTAATTTAAATGGAAAATAATATTTAATGTAATATCTAGCTTAAAGTGTCCCTGAAGCTTCAATTGCAAACAATCATAATAAAGAATGTTCTTGTTTAATCTACAAAATAAGTACATTTGATTTTAATTACTTGGATAATGACTAAGCAAGTACATCAGGCACATCCCTTCCAAGAGATAATGAAAGACACAGAGGAGCAAACAATATTCCTGCGAACAGACCATCACATTCTGACTCTGAGGATGACTCCACTAATGAAAATCTGTCTTTGCAAACGACTCATCTTCTGAAGACTGCTCTGAAGATGCTGGAAATCAGAATGATGCATGTGAAAATGAAATTAATCAATATGAAGATGGGGAACAGCAGTCTATCACAGAAGGGCTGTTTGATAATAATGAAATTGAGGAAACAGTCAGTGGTAAAGAAACAAATGAAAGCACAGGAAATGTCAATGATAATAATGAATAAGTAACTAATTCTTGAAATCCAAGAGGAAGAGTTAGCAAAGACAAATTATCATCCAGAAAATGACAGAGACACGAAACTACAATTACTTTTAAGTTTACTCCAATTTTCTAAAAATATGAAAACACTAAGATGGTAATAAATTTAAATGAAAGAAGGATCTGAAATTTTCAGAACATCACATCAATAGTAAAGCTACAAGTTTTACTGCCCAGTTTGGCTAGAGCAATGAAGCATAAGAGCATAGCAGGGGAATATAAGACCAGAATGTTCTACCTGACTTCCAGGAGGCATTGGGAAATGTCAGTATGAATCTTCTTCAGTTGACCTTGCCTGTTTGTTAATCACATTGTTCCAAGTCCACAGACCGACCCTAGTCCATTTTGTCTGTCACAACAACATGACAGCTCTCAGTCTCTCTGTCGTCAATTGCTCTAGGTTCAGTCTTTAAAGTGCAGATTTTTTGTCTCAATTTCATGCTGTGTATCAACTCCATTTTCCTCATAAATGTTATTCCTTGTAATACCAATGGGGAATTCACGTGGTCATGGAATGACCCCCGAGCAATCACAGTTCCCCTGTGCATCTAAAGGGCGAATGTCTTCTGCTCTGTTTTGAATACTGTCCGTAAGATTCTCTGTACCCTAACTATTTTCTTTTCTCACTACCAAACTCCCCCTCCAAAAGAACCAAAGGAAAGTAGAAGAGCTATAAGCCATTATAATAATAAGCTATTATTTAACTTAGTCAAGTTCTCTAAATATCAGGTACACTTGCAAGCAGTTCATATTTGTTCATTTTTCCTAATTTCACATAAACCTTAGGTTTCTCCTTATCTATTTATTCTGTTTTTGTTTGTTTGTTTTTATAAACTTGACACATTACATTTAGATATTATTTCTTCTTGTGTTGTAACTTGCCAGCAATGTTTCCCTCAAATCCCAGCATGTGATAAGCATCAAGGGTTTGAAAATTAAGGAAATAACTTTAAATACCAATTCTAAAATCTATATGCAAATCCTATGCATGGCCCAGAAAAAAAGTTTTACTCTATCTCTGTATAATTCAACAAATCAGCAAAACAAAAAGGATACTGAGCTATATCAGAGGGACAAAATACTGCCTCATCTAAATCAAGCTGCTTTCCTCGCATGTAGAGGACACTTGATACATGAAGTGAATAAATAAATGAATGAATCAGTATGTTATTTGTCCACTGTTTACTGTGTCACAGAAAAGATAAGAGATGAGAAAATTTTAAAGATAAAATAGTAAACACTATCAAATGCTGTGAAGAGGACAGAAATTATGAAAACTAAGAAAAAGTTTTGGTTGGCTCAGTCGGAAGAGGTGCAACTCTTGGTCTCAGGGTTGTGAGTTTGAGCCCCACGTTGGGTGTAGAGATGACTTAAGTACATAAAACATTTTTTAAAAAGAGTTTTTAAATTCTTCCCAAAGGAAGTTTAACAGGTTTAGAAAAAATGAGTGAAAATTCCAGGCAAAGAAAATAGCAAGCTGTATACTTAAAAATGGTTAAGATAATCAATTTTATGTTGTGTGCATTTTACTTCAATAAAAAATAAAATTAACAAAAGAAAGAAAACAGCAAAGGACCCAAAAGTTTGGAAGTACACATTTGAAAATATATTTAATAGAAAATAATCCATGTGAGTAAATGCTGAAAGATGGACTGAAAAGATAAATTGGGGCCAGATAGTAAAAGATCTTACATGTTTTTCTAAAGAGTTCAAAACTGATCTTGCATTCACTTATTCTTGAAACATTTTGAGAAGGAGTACTTTCACTTTCCATTTTATTCACCTTTGTGTTATCTTAATACTCTTATTGATCATGAAGTATTTATGTAATAAAATGGTAAAAAGAAAAAGAGAGCATGTATCAAATGCTTACCATTTGCTAGGCATTGGGAGGGAAATATAAACAAAATGAAGTCTGTGCCTTCCAGAAATAAACAACCTGAAAGAAAGATAGGCAAGACCAAATGATTTGCTTTGGCCAATCCAATTTAGGTGGAAGTGACTTGTGATATGTGTCCACAACGAGATAGTTAATTACTGGTGCTTCATTATCCAGCCTGCTCGTTCCCTGCTATGGAAGCCATGGGAGAATATTTAAATAGGGAAAACTCATAATGTCAAAGTGATCTGGAAGTTTAGGCCAACTCTTGTAGGATAACACACTTTGTGTAAGTGAGAAAAAAAACTATAGTGAATTAGGCCATGGAGATTGAAGGTTTGTCACTGCAGCAAAACATAACTTATCCTGACTGATACAATGGTCAGCATCCCTGTCTCAGAAGAAATTGCCCAGTGATGTAGACATCAAGCTTGTTAGATATTTCATTGTTTTTCACCAGATATATGGTACCCTGGATTTTTGGCAAACAAAAATTGGTAACCAGCCTTTTTTTTTTTTAATGCATAAGGCCTTAATGCATAAGCTTTTCTTAGACATACAAACTTAGAAATATTGCCAGAATAAATACTGTTGTAAGGTGATCGGAGTAGCACTCCTCTTAACACTCCCACAATCCTTGAACTTCCCTCTGACCTTATTCCTCCCAACTCCAACCACAAATGCTCTGCTCCAAGAAAGCAAACAAGCAGATTTTCCCTCATGCAATCTCCTGCCTCTGTTTTTTAATATGTGCTGTGTCCTTTGCCTAGAACGTCTTCTACTCACCATCTTCTAAAATCCAGATCCAGTAGATCACTTTTTTATAAAGTATTTCATTGCTCCTTCACATACATATACATACACATGCACAAACATGCACCAATAATGCACAAAAAGTAATCCTTCTCACTAACAAAAGGAAGGGAAAGAAACTAAAATTTATTGAATATCCCCCCTAGCATGTGCCTGGCATGGTGTGTGGTACTTTGTCCATGAACTCCCAGAGCTCTTTATCTGCTTCTCTCTTATGACATATAAAACTCTAGACCTTATTGTGTATTATTTTTAACATTAGTATTATTATCACATAATTATGTATTTTTATTACATTTGAAAATAAAATCATTATCATTTACAGGGCCCAGCCTGAGGTCTAGCATATAGTAGATGCTCAATGTTTTTTTAATGAAAGAACACTTTCAAATATCTTTTGAATGCCTTCAACATATATGCACATTTAAAATAGTTGTGGGCGCCTGGGTGGCTCAGTTGGTTAAGCGACTGCCTTCGGCTCAGGTCATGATCCTGGAGTCCCGGGATCGAGTCCTGCATCGGGCTCCCTGCTCAGCGGGGGGTCTGCTTCTCCCTCTGACCCTCTTCCCTCTCGTGCTCTCTGTCTCTCATTCTCTCTCTCTCAAATAAATAAATAAAATCTTTAAAAAAATAAATAAATAAAATAAAATAAAATAGTTGTGAAGGGTAAAAATATGATTAGAAATCAACATTATCTTTCGTCTCTACTATTGTGCCTGATTTCCTGGCTTACAAACATTTCAATGGCAGGCTGCAAGATGAGTGTAAGACTTCATCCTGTCCAGGGTGACCGGGTGGCTTAGTGAGTTAAGCAGCCAGCTCTTGATTTCGGCTCAGGTCATGATCTCAGGGTCCTGGGATCGAGCCCCACACTGGGCTCTGCGCTCATCAGGGAGACTGCTTGAGAATTCTCTCTCTCCCTCTCCCTCTGCCCTTCCTCTCGCTCTTTCTCTTTCTCTCCCTGAAATAAATAGGTAAATCTTCAAACAAACAAACAAACAAACAAAACAAAACAAAAAAAACACTTCATCTATCCAAAAAGAGGCACAGAGAGCCAGGATCCGCTAAAGAGATCTTCCTTGTAAAGACATTTAGAGTTTTTATCTGTTACACGTATCTCATAAACATGATTACTCAACTATCATAAAATAAGACACACTATAACCACTGACCAATCAGAAGACATGGGTAAAATTGTGGGAAGAAGCCCAGAGAAACAGTAAAACAGCTTTAGGCTTCACAGGACACTAATTAATCATTTTGGCTAGAAAGCCCCTCTCCCCATGGAACTTAATGGCTTCCAAGGAAGGTTTGGATGAAACACTTCACCAGATGGACCCAGTACCTACATTAAGATTCTGCCACCCACACCCTTATGTATTCATCTATTTCTCCATAAAAGAGTTGATAGTGTGTTAAGGTAATAGGGTCCATATTAACAAGGGACTAAAGAAAATATTATATGACAACTGACTTCCAGTTTTTCATAGCTGAGTGTAAACTGAAATGGAGACTTATAACTAATATTATGGCATCAAAAAACTTAACATTTCAATTTTCTTCTTTTTGACTGATGAACCAGGGTGGCAGGATGACAGTGGTATACTAATCCTGCAAAAAAGAATAAGAGTCTTTGCACTGAATTACTCACAAGTAGAGAAATAAACTGTCTGACCTCGAAAAAAAAAATTACAGTACATGTTCCCTTTAGCTATCGCATTTAAGTGGTAAGTTATAAGTGTTGCCATTTTTTGAGCGCCTACAAGACAGATGTTATTATCCCATTGCACAGATGAGGAAAGTGACTGAGGGAGGTTAAGTTAGCCAAAGTTATTTGACTTGTAATGGGCAGAGCCAGTATTCAAACTTAGGTCTTCTATATCCAAAGCCCAGGTCCTTCCAGAATTCTACTTCATTACATAGCATAGCACTTTATCAGAGTTTTTTTTTTTTAAGATTGTATTCATTTATTAGAGAAAGAGAGTGTGTGAGACAGAGCATGAAAGAGAGCACAAGCAGGGGGAGGCGTAGAGGGAGAAGCAGGCTCTCCACTGAGCAGGGAGCCCAATGCGGGGCTCAATCCCAGGGCCCTGGGATCATGACCTCAGCCGAAGGCAGACGCTTAACCGACTGAGCCACCCAGGTGCCCTATCAGAGTTTTTATTACAAAGTTATGTACATGTATAAATATACATATACATTGATTAGACTTTGGTGTAAGATACCATAGGGAAAAAGAATTTCAAGAACTTCACCTTTTGCTAAGAACAGACTGACACAATAACTCAGGCACAAAGTAGCAGTTTTGTTTTTACCTAAAAATTAATAATGATCATCTTTATTTGCAAGGCTTTGTAGCAAAGGTTAAAATAAATGTTGATAAATTAAGATTATTAACACAGACTGGTAATAGCCTAAATAGCAATTTACTGACATTGCCATCTTACACGTTAATGAAATGAAAATTGAATTGATTATATAAGGAAAGAATCTCTTGTTTATTCTAATCTTAATATTATGGTTGATAATTTCACCAGCAGTCCTGATGAAAATATACCTGATAGAACAACGCCACAGGAAACTAATGATCATAATGAATCTACTTGTCACTGAAGTACAAAGATAGAGACTCATAAATCTTTTAAAAATTACTAAAAGCAAACAAATGATCAGGGCAAACAAATGATTATTTTATCATTGTTTATATGTGTTCTCTACTTCATAGTTATTGTCTTATTTCCTGGGGAAAATGGTCAAAATGCCTTTTAAATATTTGCATTTTATTGTAAACTTTCCTAACTTTACTCCACAGAAGCTCCCAAAGACTGGACTCAGCAACCTTTATTTAATTATCATTATGAGATAGCAATTTAATCTTTTCTTCTTCATCAAAAGATAATCAGTAGTCAGTTGAAAATAATATTAATATTCTCCTCTAAATCAATGTTTTGCTTATTTTTAAGACTTTACAAGTTGATTGTAAATGATCACTCAAACTCAAAGTATGCAAAGAAGGCCATGATTTTAAAAATCTTTTGTCCAAAATTGCGTCTAAAAATCACAACATATATTTTGTTATTTATTTTATCACTGTAAGTTAGCATTCCATAAATGTAATTAAAAGTTCAGTGAATTACCCAGGAAGTCCTATTGTTCCCATCACCTCTGATGAAAGCAAACTAAACAAAACGAAAACATTATTCAAGGAGAGTTGCAATCATTTAGATAACTGCCTCCATGGGAAAGGTTCCATTTTCATTAATGGATGGTCCAAATATGACCAATTTGTCATGAACAGAGACTAAATCCACACATGTTGGGTTCTGATAAATAAAAGAAGGAGGTCATTAATCTACTTTAAATTCTGGCCATACCAGTTATATACCAATTAAGTCACTTAACCTCTCTGAGCCTCAGCTTTCTGGTCTGTACAATGAGAATAACACAAGCACCAGCCTCGGAGTGTGTTGTGTAGGTGAAAGGGGGACGCTTGTGCAGGTGGTTAGTGCAGAGTCTGGTCCATAGGAAGCACCCAGTACATATTACTGCTGTTGTTCTTGCTGGGAGACACACAATCACGTGTGTGCACACACTGAGGATTCCAAACAAATCAGAGGCCATGCATATTTCCCTCATCTTCGTCAAACCCATCTCAGTTTATCAGTTGAACTACTTGAGTGTCCTTCTAACTGGTTCTCCAGACTCCACTATTATTCAGCTCTGGTCCACTCCTCATTGCCCCTAAGAGTTCATGGTCTAGAGTCTCGGTTTCCTCCTCTCAAAAATGGATTGTAAATCTAATCACTCACAAGATTATTGAAAAGATAGAAATGAGTTGATGATGAAAAAAATTCTTAAAAATATAGAACTCAGCAAGTATTCCTTATTGTTAGAAAGACTTCTGATCTTGGCCAGGAATGACTTATTTATTCAACAAAAATGTATCGATGCTTCTTAGGTGTGTGTAAAATAGGATGCAAAGTGCTAGTGACAAAAATATCAATGAAACATGGTCTCTAGCCTTGAAAGAGCACAAAATCGATGTAGTGAAAACCCTTCCGAGTGTCCGTCCAGTCCAGGCACTGGCTCATCCTACCCCGAGAACTGCTCCCATTCACAGAGGGGGCCCGGACAGCTAGACACAGATCGTGTGGTTCCATTGCCCTGGACACAGGGAATTGCATGGGGACAGACAACTGAAATAAGATCGAACCACCAGATGTGCTTCTCCAGAGAATTTGAAACAGATTCCTTTTCAGCCAGTTAGTCTCCATGGGTGATTAGAACTGCAGCTCATGTAAATTCTGAGTTGCTACATGTCTCAATGGGGGCAGGGGAGCAGAGACACTGGTCTGTAGAGGAAGAGGAATGAATCGGACAAGGAAAAAGAGGCTTGGATTTCTGATGACTTTTTATTACTTTTTTCAAGTCCCTGCCTGAGCTTAGGTTCATTTCCATCTCTTGAGGTCCTTGATTCCCTTCTCTTCCCACCCCAGTAGACTTAAAATGGTGCCTTTTCCCCTCACAGTCCCCACTGTGGTTTTCATTACTTCCAACGAAAAGAACACTTTAAACATACAATATTCGTATATTGAATACCAGCCTAAGACAATGACTACTATAACAAAAGCATACAGAACCAGCTTTGGAAGACAAGAGGTGGCTACGAATAACTGACCTGGAGATTGCTTTTCAGAGGAGATGACATTTGGGGTTGTACCTATTGCCATATCTTCTAGATTAACCCGGTCTTCCCACCAAAGAGCTTCCTCTAGCACCTGTGCTTGGCCTGTGGCTCACCCCAGTGAAAAGGATTCATTCCAAGCCCAGACCTAGTGTGCCTGTCACACTCTATTTAACAGGACCATACCAGGTTGAACTCCAACATGCACCTATGTTTTTTTAAGCAAAAGAACTAGGTCACCAATTTTGTGTTTCAGGGATTTGCCCAAGATCCTACAAGACCCTTAAGAGGTTTTGAACACAAGCTTTCTAATTCCAGCTACTATGCTTTTCCCATTGTACGGAGACAGCGCAGAGCTCCTGTGAGGAAGTCAGGTGGCTCTGGGGACACAGAGTGAGAAATTCTGCGGAGACTCGTTGCCTACAGACCCAAGTCCAAACTCCTTGGCCTGGCATCCTAAGCCCTTCACAGTCTGGTTCCAATCAGTCATTCCTATGTCTCTCCCACATACCACCCCATCAGACTTTGAACAACCCCCACACACATCCCACATTTCATGCTTCTCTTCATATTACTCTCACATGAGCATGGCTTTCAACCCATTTCTAACATCCATCAAGCCTTCTCCATCTATCCACAGACAGATTTCATCACCCCCTCCTCTGTCCAACTTAGCACTTCAGTGACCCTTTTAAAATAGTAGCCAACCAGTTCTCATTCCTCATTACACTGTCAGCATTTGCCAAATGAGCATTCCTGCAGAATCACAGCTAGACATGTCTACCCAGAAACAGGCAAGAGCAGAAACAGGCTGAGAGAGAAAGAAAGTGGATATGATACAGGCGTGGCTAAAGACCATGCCCGCAGAAAAGCCTTCTTCCCACCCAAGAACTGCGGGGCCTGAATAGTGCCCCACACCATTAGGGATTTATTTCTTTGGGTCCAGCATTACTTGGTCTCCTATTAATATGAAAATGTTTAAGTAACCTGAGTGCAAATTAATTTTGGGTACATTTCTTCTGTGATGACAGGAACTAAGCCATGAAAGAAGCAAGTACATAAGAACGAAGTATAGAAAAGAAAGGAAAGGGCAGAGGAAGGGGACATCCAGATAGCAAAATATAAACTTGGCAGGCCTTAAGAATCATGCATTTAATTGATGAGAAAAGCAGCGACCAACATCACTATCACTGATATCACCAGGATTTTGTTTCATTTGCTGTAACTGAAGGTTGAAATGTTATTTCGATTGATTTTTAAACATGACAACTTACATTTCCTTTTGCCATCTTGCTGCTGCAATTGAGAAGGTGCTGGTTGAAGCATTCATAGGTGAAAAAGTCCAATAGACCCATTTCATAAAAATGATTTGATAATGTAGTGGAAGTCAATTTAGGTTTTGGTCAGTTGGCACAAGAGATGTTAAAAACCCATCACTTAGTTCCCATTGGGACAAACAGCCTATTTTTTTTTTAATAGCAGCAACATGAAAAGTAGCAAAGCTTGTGAGATCAAGGGGGAAAAGTAGCTCAACTCTATTTTTGTTTTGCCACTAAGTCTGGAATGTAACGTCAATCACATTGTATAACCTGCATGTTGGTTTTTCCATCTATACAATTAGTATAATAATGCTACCCCTTCAAAGAGCAGAAAATAAGAACTAACTATTTTAGGGCATTAAGCCTAGAATTCAACCCATTGTATAATAAAGGAGGTGAACAAAATAGATCCTTGGTCACAAAATGGCCTCCCAGTGAAAATTATTTTATAAACAAATATGTATAATCATCTTTAATTTCTCATACACTTAAGGAAATGTATCAAAAACAGTTTTAAAAGCAAACATACTTCATGACCTCAGATACAAAATTCAGGGTTTTTTTCAATTTACCCTTTTTCAAAATTTTATTAAGTTTTTTTTTAATTCCGGTATAGCTACCATACAGTGTTGTATTAGTTTCAGGGGTACAATATAGTGATGCAACAATCCTATACATCATTACTCAGTGCTCATCAGGACAAGTGCACTCGATCTCCATCACCTACGTCACCCATCCTCCAACCCACCTCCCTCTGGCAAGCATCAGTTTGTTCTCTAGAGTTAAGAGTCTGTTTCTTGGTTTGTCTCTCTCTCTCTTTTTTATCCTTTTCTCATTTGTTTTGTTTCTTAAATTCCACATATGAGGGCGCCTGGGTGGCTCAGTTGGTTAAATTCCACATATGAGTGAAGCCATATGGTATTTATCTTTCTCTGACTTATTCCACTTAGCATTGTACTCCCTACCTTTATCCATGTTGTGGCAAGTGGCAAGATTTCATTCTTTTTTTATGGTGAATAGTATGCCATTGTATTTATCTACCACCTCTTCTTTATCCATTCATTTATAGATGGACATTGAGCTGCTTCCATAATTTGCCTATTGTAAATAATGCTGCAATAAAATAAGAATGCATATATCCTTTCAAATTAATATTTTTGTGTTCTTGGAGTAAATACCCAGTAGCACAATTACTGAATTGTAGGGCAGTTCTATTTTTAATTTTTTAGGAACATCCATACTATTTTCCACAGTGGCTGTACCAGTTTGCATTCCCACCAATGGTGCATGAGGGTTCTGTTTTTTTCCCACATCTTCGCCAGCACTTGTTGTTTCTTGTGTTTTTGATTTTCGCCATTCTGGCTGGTGTGAGGTGATATCTCATTGTGGTTTCGATTTGCATTTCCTTGATGATAAGTGATGATGGGCATCTTTTCGTGTGTCTGCTGGCCATCTGGATGACTTCTTTGCGGAAATGTCTTTCCATGTCTTCTGCCCATTTTTAATTGGATCATTTGGTTTTGGGATGCTGAATTATATCCGTTCTTTATATATTTTGGATACTAACCCTTTATAGAAGAAGTGTCTTCTCCTATTCAGTAGGTTTCCATTTAGTTTTGTTGATTGTTTCCTTTGCTGTGCCGAAGTTTTTATTTGGATGTAGTCCCAGGAGCTCATTTTTGTTTTTGTTTCCCTTCATTTTACCCTCTTTTGTGCAATGCATGCTATTATTTTGGCAGTTGCAATTAATAGTCTACTGGTAGTAATTTTCTTCTATGAATGTAAGGTCTGCTCTTATTACAAAACAACAACGATAGTAATGACACCAGGAAATGAAACACTTTCCTTACATGATCTCATTTACACGGTTAATTTTATAGGTGAGGAAACTGGGAGTTAGAGAATTTAAGTAACTTGGTTACAGAGTCACACAGCCAGTGGAATGGCAAAACTCAAAGCCTCATTATGTTCATCTTTGCCACAGTATTTCTGGCATTCGTGGGCTTTCCTTTTGTCTTAGGGTTGTTAGGAAACACACATGTTCCGAATGTTTGTGTCCCCCAAAATGCATATGTTGAAATCCTAACTCCCGATGTGATGGTATTAGTAGATGGGGGCTTTTGTGAGGTACTTAAGCCATAAGGGTAGAAGTTCATCAATAGGATTAGAGCCTTATAAAAATTGGCTCCAGAGGGGCCCTAGATCCTTCCACCATGCAAGGATCCAGGGAGAAGGCACCGGCAATGAGCCGGAAGGAGAGCCTTCCCGAGAATGTGACCTTGCTACAGTACCTTGATCTTGCACTTCTAAGCCTCCAGAACTGTGAGAAATAAATTTCTATTGTTTATAGGACACCCAGGCTGTAGCTTGTGTTATAGCAGCCTCAGGGGACTAAAACACATCCTAACCGGACCTTGGAGCACGTTCTAAGAAACAGGTAACCGGGTCTCATTACAACAATAGTAATAACCTAGCCTGTGTCAGACTGCATTGCACACCCTTCAATTGTTGTGTTCAATTCCTCGGCTGGCCATTGACTCAGATTATGAGCATCTGTAGTTCTTAGTTTCAGGCACTACTCTTTTGGTATCTACTTGAGGCCTTTACACTGCAGAAGAATACGCCTGCTAGCTGCAAGCTTATGGGACTTAGACAAGATCACAGGTATGAATAGCAAAGAGAATTCCATGTGAAATACACTTTGAGGGGAAAATATGCACATATTAACCATCTGTACAGAATTATAGCCTTCTTCGCTTTTACTAGGTTGACTGCTGTAATTGACCAGCAGTATTGCCACAGTATTTAAATACCGTAACATGCTAAGAACAAGCTCCTTTGCCTGTTAGGTCCTTCTCATTGTATGTTTCTGCCAGCACACCACATGTCGGTTAGCAACTATACTCTTTCCATAATTCTAAAATATTGAACTGTATGCTAAATAAGTAAAATATTTTAAGATAATGTCCTGAGAGAATAGTGTGTCATATTATAACTCAGTATGCCCAAAGGTAATTATTCAGATATCAATATGCAAAAGAGCAGTATGTTGTAGTACCCTATATTTCTTTTTATTTTGCTTCTTTGTAGCAAGCAATAAATTTCAAGATGCAAAAAGAAAAATATTAAAGGAAAAGTTTGCAGTTGATTTTCTTAACAAGATTGTTTGCCCAGGGAGAGGGAAATTTCAGTTGGTTCTTTCCTAATTATTCATGTAAATTAAATTCTACAAGTGAAGAAAAATTCATGAAAGTCATACTTACTCATCTGAGAGGGAGATATGGCATATGAATGGGGCCCATAACCTCAGAAGGTGAAATGTAGAAAATATCACAAGCAACTCCCACATTAAGTGAAGTGAACCAAAAAAAAGGGAGATTCTTGGTGTGAAGGAGACTTCAAGGATACCCTCCCTAATCGCCTCTTAATAGTCTCAAATATCTGACACAGGAAACAAATCAAGAATTCCGAGAACATGGAATTATTAATCACTTAGATTTGATACCAAATGTAAGCACTACTAGACACATTTTAAATTTTAAAAACCTTTTAAATATAACATTTAAAAAGCACAGAATGTAATTTACATTTTTAAGACATTAGTATGTGGCACATCCCGGGAAAAGTTCATTGTACATTCTTCGTATTTTTCTGAAACCCACACTTTTTTCCCCCTAAGCCTAATATATGTTAAGATGAAATGTAACCATAAATTACCACAGACTTGTATGCTGACTAAGGTTCAATAGTCAAAGAGAACTCAAAGCATTCAGCAAATATTTATTGAATGCCCCATGTGCGTGGCATTGTGCTGAAAAACACAATAGTCCTTCTCATTTCAGATATAAACAGTTTAATTAATCCTTTCACAAAAGAATTAACCAGTAAATAGAAAGTGTGTCCACCAATCATGGGAATGTCTTAGTTTGCATCTCCTCAGGATAAAGTTGAAAACTATGAAGGAAGGATAAACCAGAGCTGATGACAAGTTGAATATGGAGAACAAAGATGGATGAAACAAAGACCAAACCAAAGATAAAGCGAAGATAAAAACCATCACAGTGACAGGACTGGGAAAGTGTTGGGGAGACCAGGATAACGATATAAGGAGCATATACACTGAGCTGGAAGTAGCCGTCAGATACCCAAGGACAGAGGAAGTAGAGGCAGCTGAAGGTATTTGTCCAGAACTTGAGAGTTCTAAAAGATTGCCTTCAAATGTACAGTGAGTAAGAAAGTACCAGGAGTGGAACCATACGACCCTGAGTTTTCATCACTCACTATTGACGTATTTAGTAAAGACAAAAAAGAAAAGACACAGGCAAAAGAGGACAAAAAGTAATTGTTGAGGAAGGCATGGTAACCTATTCAGTCAAGGTACTGAGAGATGATACTAAATTAAGAAAAAAAAGTACTGATGCACAAATAAATAGCAACAGATATGAAGAAGGCTAGCAGCTAAGAGACAACTACTGAATCTGACTAGGAAAATGCTAGTGGCTTTAACAACAGATCATCCAAAAAGATGTACAAATGGCCAATAAGCACATGAAAACATCCTCAACACAAGTAATCATTAGGAAAGTGAAAAATCAAAACCACAACCAGATACCACTTCACGCCCATTAGGAAGGCTATTATCCAAAAGAAGAAAGAGGAGGAAGAGGAATGGGGGAGAAAGAGGGGGAAGGAGGAGAAGGAAGGGTTGAAGAAGAAGGGGAAGAAGAAAACAGAACAGAACAAGTATTGGAGAGGATGTGGAGAAATTGGAACCCTTATGCATGGCTGGCAGGAATGTAAAACATACAATTCCCATATGATCCAACAATTCTGCTACCAGGTATATACCCAAAAGAATTGAAAGCAGGGATTTGAACAAGTATTTGTACACTGATGTTTGTAGCAACATTATTCACAATAGCCCAAAAGTGGAAAAGACAAGTGTCCATCAATAGATGAATGCCTAAACCAAAGGTAGCATACACATACAATGGAATATTATTTAGCCTTAGAAAGGAAAGAAATTCTGCCCCATGCTACAACATGGATGAACACTGGGGACATTATGTTAACTGAAATAAGCCAGATTCATTTGTGCACAAATATTGTATTATTTCACTTACATGAGGTATCTAGAATAGGCAAATTCACAGAGACAGAAAGTAGACTAGAGGCTGCAGGATTGGGGGCAGGAGGTGAATAGGGAATGTTTAATGGGTACAGAGTTCTGTTGGGGATGATGAAAAGTTCTGGAGATAGATGGTGTTGATGGCTGCACAACATAGCGAATGTACTTAATGACACAAAGTACCTTGAATTGTACACTTTCAAATGTTTAAAAAGGTAAATTTTATGTTACATGCATTTTACATTTTTAAAAGTGGGGGAGAGAACAGATCAGCAGAGCTATGAGAGAAGAAACCAGATGACGGAGATCCCAGAGGCAGGGTCCATGGATGAAATGGTGTTTACCCGTGACCCACCCTCGAGAGGATGGTACACCCACTGAATGCGGCGATGAAAGCATAAGCACAAGCCTCCTCAAACAGACTACACTCTAAAGAATATTCTTTGTAAATAGGAAATGAGGCATTTCCTAGCAGCTGACTCACTCCATTTCAGCCCTCGTGGAGCACGGACTCTGCCCGGACAGGGAGATACAGACTTATAATTGGTGGTCTCTGCATTTAGAGGTTCACTGTTAGAGAATCCTGAACCTGGGACCAATTTTATTTATTCATCAAATCAGTTAGCATTTATTGAGCACCTACTGTACACCAAGCCCAGAGCTCGTCCCTAGAGTTGTTGGACGTGACACAGAGAACAGACAGCTATCAACACAGCAAGACCTCAGGGGGACTAAAAGGGTGTTTCGGAACACCTAGGAGACAATGTGAGGTAACCAAGAATGACTTGCCTCATTTCTTTCTTGAATAAGATGTATTAATAGGTCAGTAAAATCTGTCGGCATGGCATATTTGAACTTTAGCAAGTCTTTCATGATATCTAGGTACACAATATGGAGATAAATGAACTAATTAAGTGGAGAACAAGAACTTCCAGAAACAGGGTCTATAGAAATTTGAGAGAAAGAGTGGTCCCTATAACAAAGAGATGTCAGAAAAATTACTTTGGTATGGGAAGAGGTTACTCAATTAGGGTAAGAAATTGAGGGCTGTCTAATTTTAATCCAATAATAATAACCGAATCTAATAATCATAATCATCTCATTTTAATCTAATAATAATCTAAGTTTATTGGACTAAGCTTAATAATAATAATAGTAATATTATTATATTAGTAATTATTTCCTTAATAGTAATAATGATTTCCTTATGGCACTTAGCACTTTCCATAGATTAGCCTTTGTAGTCTTCATCACAAAACTTTCCAGATAGATCTTATTTTTGCCTTTACAAACAAGGAAACTGAGGCTCAGAGCAGTTCAATAACCTGGCCAGAGTCATACAGCTAGCATGTGAAAGAACAGGGATTAGAAGCCAGGTCCAAGTGTAAGGACTGTGCTCTTAAATACCATGCTATACTTGGGATAATGCTGGGCATTTATTTAAAATGAGACAGAGCAGCCCTGGGCCGTTGGGAAGACCAATGCAGGCCCGATGTGAACAGGCAGGAGCCTGGAGAAACAGGGAGCCAGAGAATGCTGCCTGGGTATTAAGCAGAAAGGATGGTAGGAGGACTGAAGGGGGCAAGGGACCAGGAGACCAACTGGAGGGACTTTGCTGTGAAGATGGAGAGACAATGAGGCGCTTTGAATTATGGGTAGTGAAGCAAACTAGAATGATGGTGTAACTTAATTTTCTTCTAATAAAGACACTAGAAAGTACACCTCTATGCACTCTCATAGTCCATGCAATTGGCGCCTTTGGTATTGCTGGTGGGAAATAAACAAACTGGTTGATAGATCCTAGAGTGCTGATATAATAGATATTTCTGTGGTCCTCACCTTCAATTACCCATAATAAGTTTATTACTCTTAATAACTTCCTAATTAAAATATTTGGTCTTCCTCACAAATTTCAAATTTCCTTCATTGATCAAACAAGGCAACACATCATATAAAGTTTAATATTTTTTACATGGATACCCCATTAATCCTATTTCTTTCATCTATACCAATACCATATTTAAATAATGGCAATTTATTTGTATAAACTTTTAAACAGTAAAAGGTACTGTTATTATATGTTGTCGTCAAACACCACAGTGAACTAAGCCTAGTAATTGTTCCAAAGGTAAAGCACAGCAATGTCTGCTGTTTAAATAACAAATATGGAATTTGGGGAAGCAATTAAAGTTTATTCTCAAAAAGCAACAGGAACTTCCACAGATATTAATAAAGCCAAATAATCTGAAGGGAGCACTATAAATGGGACGCTAATATTATAATGCTTGTATACATTTTAACATGTGTGCACTTCACAAATTTTGAGTTCAAACAGTGCAAGGAAAATGCTGTTTTTTTCTAAACCTATGAAAACAGTTGGTCACATGCTGAATCCAAGGAGAATCTCAAGTTTTCTGTCATTTATAAGCACTCTCCTGCCTTAAATATAAAATCATTGGCTTACACAGTGAATCATTATAAATCTCTCACAAGCTTTTAAACCAATCAGTCAAGCTTAGAATGCAGTGATTTGGAGAATCATAGCTCTGAGGCTTTGGGGCCTCACTGTGCATGGGTAATAAATGTAAATGATTTTGTAACTTGTAGAAACATAGGTTAGTTCGCTCTTTACCTCCCAAGGAGCAATTGGGTTTGACTAAGGAGGTTTACTGTGGTCCTAGGGAAAAAAATCTATTATGTCATTTTCTTTCCCGAATCCTGGGAGAAAGAATAACATAAAAAGCAGTTAATCCGTTAAACACACAAAATCTACTATATAGAAAGCTGCCACTCAGGAAACCTAGATTCCTTCTGTAATTTATAGCACTTCCAGTGAGAAAAAAAAACCTTTCTAACACAAAGTTCTCCACGTGGTATCATCTACCCAGTTTTCCCTGCTCTGGACAAGAGAATCTTAATTATAACAGTGAAAAAATATTCATTTAGTAACATTGCCATTCTCAAAAAAAGAAAAATCCTTCTTGCATTATTCATGAAATAAATTCCAAAATTTGAAAATAAATCCTATGCAGAGTTCAAATGATTTTTTTTCCAATTTGAGACAATTTCATGAAGACAGAAAAAGGATTTGCTAAGAATGGTAACAACCTTTTAACATGAGAATTGTATATACGTTATCATACAATTAATTAAAGCTTAATTATATGCACGAAACTATAAATGTTGAAAAGTGAGGTTCTAATTGTACTTATAATTTCTCCCCATTAAAGACCTGGTAAATCTCTTAGCCCAAAATGGATAATAAAATAAATCTGCTTTAAGTCGGATCTGGATTTTTTATCTTGTGTTGTTTTATTTTTTTATTTTTATTTTTTTAAGATTTATTTATTTGAGAGAAAGAGAAAGGGAGAAAGAGAGAGAGAGACGGATTGGGGGAGAGACAGAGAGAGAGGGAGAGAGAAACGCAAGCAGACTCCACGCCAAGTGTGGAGCCTGACGCCGGGCTGGATCTCATGACCCTGAGACCATTACCTGAGCTGAAACCAAGAGTTGGACGCATAACCTACTGCATCACCTAGGCACACCTTTTTTTTCTTTCTTTCTTCTTTTTTTTGAAGATTTATTTATCTTGTGTTATTCTAGTTCTACTGATGGTCTTTGTGTCCAGGCTGTTTCTGTCCCCCACATGTCGCCTGCAAATTCATGTCATCAGAGTTTCAGAACATTTACTCTTTAGTCTTGGTTTCCTTTCTCAGTGTTCAGGTTTTAAGTGAACAAATTCCTCAAACAGGCTTTGGAGAATTCCTTCTACTCATCACCTCTGCTTTCTAGAGCCTTTCTGAGACTTGGTGTCCCCATCCATACTTTCTGCATTCTTCACCTTAATGCCTCCTGAAGCAAAGAAGGCAGTTTTAATATCCTTTTAGCAGGAATTCTAATTAAAGTCCCAACTGCAAAGCAAAAAAAGCCTGGATACCTCACAATGGGAAGAAATGCAGACAGCATGAAATATTCTAATATAAAATATCTTCCCACCACCCACACTCTGTCCTCAGGCCCTGCTCTTGTTGTTTGAGGGATGCTTCTATTTAACCATTTTGCACCCAGTATTTTTTTTAAAGACTTTATTTATTTGAGAGAGAGAGCGCGCACGAGAGAGAGTGCATGAGCGGGGAGGGGGGGCAGAGGAAGAGGGAAAAGCAGACTCCCCGCTGAGCTCAGAGCCCTATGTGGGGCTCAGTCCCAGGACTCTGAGATCATGACCTGAGCCAAAGGCAGACACTTGACTGACTGAGCCACCCAGATACCCCTTGTACCCAGTATTAAGGAAGCAAAACTTACAAACACTCAAGATTAAAAATTGTATATTGCTTTATTTAAGCAATGATCTCTACTTTAACAATCTTTCTTTAGAGGCCAACATTCCCTTTTTATAAACACATTCTCTTATCATCTTAGATTGTCATAGTAAGCAGTCTTAGTGTCATTCCCGCATATCTATGAACCAAAGATAATTTTTATCCTCTAATTATTGAAGACTCTTTCTGTACCCTTGCTTTTACCTTATTAATTCCCTTGTCTATATTGCATTTTCCACTCCTTGCTGTATCTTTTCACGTCTTTTACTATCCAGCTAACATGTCATTTCTTTCATGTAATCATTCATAATTATTTCAGTTTTTATTTATACATTTCTTCTCTCCTGCTCAAAAATGCTATAGTAAACCACACAATTAACACATAGGAAAATATTGCTTATTTGTTGATTCTATATATATGTAGTATTATCACCCCAGTTAGACTGTAAGTATCTCTCTTATGTTTGCGTATTCACCATAATATTGTGGCATCTATGAGAGTGATCAATAATAAAGGTGGATTGATTGATTGATGGGTTCAAAAACATCAAAAATAGATTGAACATTAAGAAGGATAGAGAAATGCATTATGAAATGCTGACAAAACTGGAAATATTTTAGATAGATACATACGAGTAGAATTATGATCCAAATTTATTTCAAAACTAAACTTTCCTGGAATGTTCAGGTGAGAAAGTTCAGAACTTGGAGAGGTGCATTTCCTCAGGGCAGAAGTAAGCCCCCCTCCCAGCAAGCTCTGAGCTGTGAAATCCTACACCAAGAGGGGAAAACGAAATGAAAACAAATGAGGCTCCTGAGAAGTTTAGATCATTTAATTCATGCGAGAACCATCAATAGCTAACATTTCGCAATTCTTATCACATGTCAGACACTGGGTCAAGCAGACTATTATCTCAATTGATCTGTTATCATCCCTATTTTATACATAAGAAAATTGACACACAGAAGAAGTTAAGGGACTTCTTGAAGGTAGCCCAAACTGTATTGAATTCTTATTTTTACAGAGGCATTAAATTGCAGAGACAGGAAAATACAACAGTTTGAGCAGTACACGGTGAGAAGTGACCTGGGAGCACCCAGGAAAGAAATCCCATCTAGACCAAAGGCAACTTCCAAAGGAAGGTGATACTTTTTAAAGGATGAGAGTGTGTCAAACAGGTAAAGAAGCAAGAGAAGAATATTCTAAGAGAAGAACAGCGTGAATAAAGACAAGATGGCCCAAAAAGGTATAACCCAGCCTGAGAACTGTAAGTGGTTGAGACTAGAACACCAAATAGCAGGAAAGAAAGTATACAGGATCCCAGAATTTCCTGCACAGGCATTTGTTCATGAGTACAAAGGAGTGTCGTGACGTCAAGGCATTTGAAAATTTTTTGTTCAGCAGTGTTTATAATGATTGGAAGCTAACCTAAGTGATACAACCAGCAAAAAAAAAAAACTGATGTATAATCATGTATCCCAAATTAGCGACACAAAAAATTTAAGGTAGCTCCAAGAGTCAGATATGACCAGTCTGGAGGAGACCTTTTTTTTTTTTTTAGGTCCTGAATCAGCTAAAGAAAGCCATCTGACAGTGTATGAATGAAACTTAAAGACAAAGACGTGTATGGCTGGGTTTTTGAATATATGCTCTTTTCTCCAATTAATAAATTTTTCCTGATTTGTTATTAAGACTATAACAAAACTTAACATGTTCAAGGCACAGAAGTCAGCATGTCTTATAGTAAATCCTTGTTTCTGTAGAATAATCAATACCATCTATATCAAAACAGATTTTTTTCTTGGAAAATTTGTTAAACCGGATATAATTATTTAAAACAAGCAGAAATCTACTGAAAATTGATTTAAAAAATCTTAGTAGAAGCACAGAAATTTAAGAATAAAGCAGAACATTTTAAAACAGCTTTACTAGTATGACCTCATTTCCCTTTTTTTCCTCCAACATAAAATAACAACAAAAAATCTTTGTATATCGGTAAAAAGTATTTATTGGTATGTGAATAGTTGTGAATTTAACTGTTTATTGGAACCTTTAAACTTTGAGAGGTGTTTTCTTAAATTATATAAATGATTTCTATAAAATATGGTGATAATAGTAATAACTAGATAATTACTTTTCTGAAAGTAAAAGGTCTAACCAATGATTGTTCTAAGAGCTCTCAGAAATAAATCTGCTACTATCTCCTTTTTGTTTTTATTTGTGTGTGCATATATGTGTGTGTGTGGACATGGACCAAACAAATCCTAGTATTTTTCAATATTTAGATTATTACTAAAAGTTACATATGTGCTAAATATCCAACTAAAGTTTTATTTCTATATACTGAGCTTTAAATCTCTTGGTCAAGTTTCCAACCATGATTATGCCCAATGATCCAATTACATAGTTTATGAGTTAATTTATTAACATTAATTATTGTTCATGTAAAGCTAGAAAATGGGATCTTGAAAATACTTAGCTTAAATATAATATCACAGGCCCAATATTTCAACAGTACCCTGAATCAGGTAATAAATAGCTCCCTTTGATCATTGTTTTTAAAGTCTCTTGAACCATGCTTTGATTAGTTCTATTTAATATTTAACATCTGGTTAGTCAATTTCAATCTGCAGGAAACACTGCTGGAAAACTTCTATGCTGACTAAATACATTTATAATACTACAAAGCTGACATGTAATTGATTTTAGTTCCCATAAAAGGATTATGTTAACTTTCCTTAATCTATATATTTGTATTTTGTGCAGCCTAGTGAATTCACACCAGAGATGCTAAATTTTTATTTCTTATCAATATTTTATGTAAAATTGATAGGATTATATTTTAGTCTAAGTACCACTTTCCAATTGTTCCCTTGAAAAGAAAATAACATACTAAAAAATATGGCCGCACAGCTGTAGCATTAACACAGCAGAGCCTAACTGGCTGGCTGCAGTACTTCTGGTTATTGAAAGGCATACAGTAGTGAAACATTTTCTCTAGGCTAGCAGGCCCCAGAGAGAGTTCTGGATTTAAAAAAAAAAAAAATGTAAAAGTTTTTACTTCCCATGGCTCTGGGATCACTTCTTTTTTTTTTTTTTAGCACTGTCTAATTTAGGAAATCAGGAATTTTTTCATCATTAAAAAAAGAGTGGGCGATGTTTGCAAAGATTCGTGAAAGCCAGTATTTTGGTTACTGGTCACATATTATTTTACATTATTGCATATTACAATAGACACTTCTGCCAAATTTAAAATCAATAGCCATTTCCAAGGAGGCTATGAATTTTATTAGACAGAAATTTGGGTTTTTATCTTTTTAACACTAACTCGACTGACAGAGAAGATAATTTTTTAGATAAATAAAACATAATTTTTCTATTTGTTTTCAAATACTCAGTCTGTTGAAATTGGCAGGCTTTCTTTTAATTTCAGGATTCAGGTTCTCTTCCGTGTATGGGATGAGGAATAATCACAAAGTGATATAAAAATTATGAAGACATTGTCCAAATTTCAATCCTTTTCCTAATCTCATCTACAGTAGTACCTACCATTAAAATTGTAACAAGTTCAAAAGGTACTACATTATGGGAAAGAGAAATATCTAAAGCTATACTAAAAGAGAAAAAAATCTTTTCTTTCTAAAGAAAAAATCACCAAAGATGGCAATCTCTGGGCAATAAATAATAAATACTAAATGAAATAAAGATCTTTCTGCAATTACAATGGTAGACTGTGCCAATTCTACCCAAATTTTCCATAGATCAGCAATAAACCATGTCTTTCACAGTCTCGTGGATATTCATAGTGCTTGGACCAGTACTGAGCCCATGCTTGATAAATAAATACTAATAAATAAATATTGTGCTTGATAAATATTAACAGTGCAGTGAAAGCTTGTATATAGCAAGCAATTCTTTTTTAAATGCAAATAGTAAGAGCTAACTTAAAGAAGGTTAACAAGTATTGGTTGTCTAGATTCAACATTTGCTTTCCTCGAATAGAATTAAACTATGTTGCTAAAATAAAATTGGTTATGTTGCTGAAATAAAATTGGTTTTTGTTATAAGGACTTTGGCTTTTACTCTGAGTGAAATGGGAAGCCTTGGGGAGTTTGAGCCAAATAATGCCATCCTCTGGTCAATGCTTTTCACTGTGGCGGCTGCATTGAGAACTGCCTGAAGGACACACACGTGGAAGCAGAGAGATCACTTAGGAGGCTAATAGAATCTTGGCCAAAGATCATGGAGCCTTGGACCAGAGATGGAGTGAAGGAATTAAAAAGAGGCTGGAATTTTTCTTTAAGATTTATTTCTTTTAAAGAGAGAGAGAGTGTGTTTGTGCAAGCAGGAGGGGCAAAGGAAGAGGAAGAGAGACTCTCAAGCGGACTCCAAGCCAAGTGGAAACCACACGGAGGCCTCAATCTCACGACCCTGGGATCATGACCTGAGCCAAAACCAAGATCAGAGGCTTCACCAACTGCGTTACCCAGGCGCCCCTCTATACACCCTTTTTGAAGGTAATGCCAAACAAAGTATTTGCTCACGGAGAAGATGAGGTCCAAAAGAGAGAAAGGAGTTGAGAATGAGTTCGAGGACTTTGATCCGAGCACTAAGGAAGGTTGAGTCTGAGGGGCTTATTAGACATCAAGTAAGGGAGAAGGCATCTGGACATACGGGTCTGGAGTGGAGGGAGGCACCGGTCACCAAGAAGATTATTGGACAAGAAGCTCTGTGGCGTCTCACTTTTCTTAAAATTTTACTGCGGTGCCTGGGGCAAAGGTCATCCCCTAGGGTCAGAAGGCTTACAGTTGCTTAAAACTTGGAGACGTGGAAGGATACCTGAGTCATCTTAAACCGTAATGACTTTGTCAGTTCAAGTCCTAGTGCAACCGTCACCTAATGTACTGGTGTTCAGGAACCTCAAAAGAGAACAGGCATTTTTATACAGTTACATTCTTGCTGACATCTTGTGGGATTTCTGGAAGTGTATAAAATGGCAAATACATTTGTTGTAATTTCATTCCATTTTAACAATATTTATTGAGCATTTGTGATGGGATGATTGCCAGGGGACTTACAAATTAAATAGAAATCCCATAAATTTTGCAAAAATATGAAATATATGGCTCTCAAGATACCTATAGTCTAAAGGGGAAATATACACAAAATAGGAGATATGCTTCGAAGGCATTGGTTCTTAAACTTTAATATGGGTAAGAATCTCTGTACTCAACCCCAGGGATTCTTTTGATAAAGTCTGGCCAGGGGCCTACTATTTCAACAAAATTCCATGTTATTCTATTGAAGACAGTCTGTGGCTCTAAATAATGATATTTTTAAATGTACTGAATGAAAATTATCCTTATTTACTTATAATGATATGTGTCTAATCCAGATATAAGGTGGGGTTGGCCTATCCCTTGAGAGCCAGATTAGTTGGTGCAAATTCCAAAACCTGGCCATATTGAAGTCTGAAAATACCGTAAAGATCTCTGTATATTCTGAGGAAGCAAATTCTCAGTCTTATGCTCATAACACTGCCTCTCAGATACCTGCTTCTATAGATACTGCACAGTTTTTACTATGATGTGAACCTCCATCCCCCTACCATCCTGTTCTACACACACACACACAGAGCATTAATAAATAGAATAGATTTTACTGAAGTTGCCAGGGGAAGAATTGAGACGAAGAAGAGCAGATGTTGTAAAATAGAGGTAACTTCAAATTCAGCATTAGGCATCATGTGCCTCACTCTCGTGAACGAGTGAGAAATCTTATTGATTCTAAGTTTTGCTGCGATTATATGATGCAATATATTTAAAGAAGAAATGAGTGATATTTAAAATTACTGTTTTGTAGAGACATGGAAATATCACATCATTCTCCAGAATTCTCCCTTATTAAGTTAATAGAAACAGGGGCGACTGTGATTTCCTGGTCTTGAAAAATAGATGACATTTTAGGACCTTTCTATCCCTGAGCTTCTATGATGCTATGGGTAGTTATTACTGTTTGCTTAGAACTTTTCTCTAAGGCTCCCTAAAACAATGTATTTACATATGATATCCGCTCAGCTTGAAACTTGCAGGAGTAAGCAGTTCATTTAAAATTTGGGGACCTAAGAGACTAAACAGGAAGTCAGAGGAGCTGTCTGCTTTGGAACTGCTAAATCAACAAAGGATAATTTCAGAAGCTTGTCAGAGAACTCTATACATAGAATACCCATTGCAGCCTAATTTACAGTACCCATGGCAGGGGAGAAAATGTCTCCAGGCTCCTCTCTTTGGTATGGATAATGCCTCACCCTGATTCAGAAAGCAATATAAACTTACACTATACATAAAAACATAAACACACCAATTATGTAATCAAATTCAGTTATACATCTGTGATCTCCACAATTTGCTGATGTGTTATTATTGTTGAAGTGATTAGATGGATCAGAAGAAAAGGGGAATCGTTGGAACAGGCTCCACGGAGAGGCAGAGGTTTGAAGCGGGGAAAGGATGGGCATATATTTTTAAATAGAAATGGAGGAGCTAAGTGTGGAACCTGATGCTACCTTGGTGAGAAATGGCAGGGTTATTTACCTGATTGAAGAGCATGCCCGCCTGAGTGTTATTGACAGTGAAGTCAGATAGTTTGGACGGATGCAGTGGCTCATGAGAAACATTAGAGGTTTCATTTTAAGCCCATGATTAGGCACTTGAGGATGATTGCTGGGGGCTTTGAGAGGGGTGATTTTATGCTAAATTGGAAAAGGAATTACTTAAAAAAGAAAGTCGAATAGCGTTGTAAAGGCCGACTATTGGAAGATGTAAGTGCCTCAGTAAATCTGAAAAATAATAAATGATTTAAGATTATTGCATTTGTCCATATAATAAAAATAACTAAAGTTTACCGAGCGCTTACTATGTGCCGAGCATAATTATAAGTAGCTTAACATGTATTAACTTACTTATTTCTCCACGACCTGTCCAGATAGATATTACTATACCCATTTTAAAGATGAAGAGATTGAGGCAGAGCATGGTTAAATTATATGGCCATGTTTGCAATTCATATAAAGAAACTGAGATCTGAATCCAAGCACTTTGGCTAATGAACCTGGTCTCTCAGCCACTGTCACTCACTAGGGGTGCCTAGGGACATAAAGAGAAAGAAAAGAGAGGTAATAAAACTTACCAATGAACAGCTGCAAGGATTTAGGGGGCAAAGAGAGAAAGGAAGAGCAGACGAATCTGAAGTTTCCAGCACAAGGAACAGGAAGGATTGATAGTATGTTTGGTAACTATTTAAGTTTTAAAAGTGTATTAGTGACACAGTAATAGAGAGAGGTGATGATGTATTTGCCAATCAATATATGAACATCATTTCTTTTAATGTAAGGAATTTTCCACATTGAGAAAAAAAAATAGATTAGGAGTTGATTGTGCCTCTTAGTAGCTATATTTAAAGCATTGCAGCTATTTTTCATGTGAGATAATACTCCGTATTTATGTAGCACCTTTCTTTTAAGGAGCTCAAAGCATTTTACCACAACGCATTACCTTATTCATCCTCATAACATCCCCTTTTAAGAAAGGAAGTGTCAGGTATAATGACTACAATTTTACAGATGGGAACACTAAGACAAATGGATGGTGACTTGCCAAGATCATAGAAACCCCTGTAGCAAAACTAGGTGCAGAACTTGTGCTTTCCTTAGTTCAAAATCCTCTCCAATCTCTTCTTTTTTTTTTTTTTTTAAGATTTTATTTATTTATCTGAGAGAGAGAATGGGAGACAGAGAGCATGAGAGGGAGGAAGGTCAGAGGGAGAAGCAGACTCCCCGCCGAGCAGGGAGCCCGATGCGGGACTCGATCCCGGGACTCCAGGATCATGACCCGAGCCGAAGGCAGTTGCCCAACCAACTGAGCCACCCAGGCGCCCCAAACTCTCCAATCTCTTCTTAATAATATGTCTCAAATTTGAACCTTTGGCCAATTTATCTATAAATTAGCCTACTGAGAACCATGGTATAATCTAGTATTTCCTGAGAAGTGTGCATCATGCATTGGGTATTTTTTTAATTGAGAAAATCTATAAAATGGTAAAAATCAGTGCTTCGTTCTTTAAATAAATAAACAAATAAAACTCTCCTCCTCAATTAGGCATTTACAATGCCTGGCTTTAACCCTAAAGTTTTGATAAGTATATAAATTCTGTAAATTCTGAGAACATGCTGTCTTTTGCTTGGAGAAACTTTAGTATAGAGAAGCCCCAAATTATCAATAAATTATTTTTTAAAAAGACAACACACACATACACACATGCGTAGGTGGTGGTAACACAGCAAAAAATCAAGCAATCGCCTTAAAGAAAATTCAGTACTTTCTCCTGATACTAAAAGGACAAACAACAACACCCCTCAATCTTGGGAAATATTTTAAAACTCAAAATATGTGACTGCTCACATCTATATATTAACTAGCAGTTCTATCTCGTTTTTATTTCACTTCTCTACAGATGCAATGCAAAATTAGTTTATAATCATATCCTTAGAAGTTCAGGTCTTAAAAAGAGAGGGAAAAGGGCAGAAAACGTGTTGACTTAACTTTTTTAAAAAGAGCTAATAGACTATATTCCCTGTCAGGGTCCTTTAACAAAATCCGTATGTGCACTGGGGGGCAGAAGCCAGTATAGGGCTACAAGGGGTACTATGTTCAGTAAGCCAATCTAAGATCAAAGGCTCAATCACGGGCTTACACAATTTAAGGCAGGTATGTATTTGACTTTTCCTTCTTAGGTTGCACATGCTCTGCTCTTAAAAAGGGTAAAGCCTTTTAGAAATTCTACCACAGTTTGGCAGGATATTCCAGTTCAAAAAGGAACTGGCACAGCTTTTTCAATGACAATCCACGAAAAGAACAAAGATGATGAAAAACAAATGATGTACAACAATGTGCCAAAAACTAGATGAGATCAGATTCATCATTAGCCCCAAAGACAGACAATTATTTGGGAAGCTAAGTTGTAGTCACGTTTATACCATTTTCCATAGCAAGTATCTGGCCTTGTAAGATGTTTTTCTTTATAAGATGTTTTATAAGATGTGTTTTGTGCTGCACGACTGCCACTAATAACCACTACTAACACTCATGGACAATGGTCCACCATTTCCTAAGTAACAGTTTAAATTCTGAATAATCAGTGAGAATTTTCTGACAGATTTGAATTACTGCTATTATGCTTTGTGTTTCATAAAATGCCAAATCTAGTAATCCCAAAATTGACACTAACAAAAAAGTAGTTCTTTTATTAGCACAAGGTAACTTTACATATTTATGCAACAAACATTTATTGAACACTTGCCATGTGTCAAGCATTGTTGAGAGCAATGGGGATAAAGCAATGAACAAAAAACACTGCTTTCATGGTGAGAAGATAGAACATAATTCATAATAATTAAATAATTATAATATGTAATATGTCTGGTGGTGGTAGTGGCTGAAAAGAAAAGCAAACTGCTGGGGCACCAGGGTGGCGCGGTAGGTTAAGCATCTGACTCTTGATTTCCGCTCAGGTCACAATCTCAGGGTCATGAGACTGAGCCCTGTGTCTGGCTCTGAGCTGAGCGTGGAGTCTGCTTAAGATTCTCTCTCCTCTCCCTATGCCCCTCCCCTTCCATTTGCCTGCTCGTGCGCTCTCTCTCTTTCCCTCTCTTTAAAAAAAAAAAGCAAACTGCTGAGGAATTAAAGTGTAGTGGAGGATGAAATGTGTAGTTGAGCATTATATCTTTGTGTTGCTTGAGTTAAGTCAAATCTGGAAACTACCTAAAACCTAAAAAGAAAAAAACTGTATATTATACCTTGCGCTATTAGACAGTCCAGGAAAAATCCAATATAGTTGGAAAAACACATCTGCTTTTTCACTTTGGTCATTTCTGGGATTTATGCCACATGAAGATGATGAGCATCCCGTCTTTTCACTCATTCCATAAAAATCTATTGAGGATCTTGCCATTTGCAATGACGTGGATGGAACTAGAGGGTATTATGCTAAGCGAAATAAGTCAATCAGAGAAGGACAAGTATCATATGATCCCACTGATATGAGGAATTCTTAATCTCAGGAAACAAACTGAGGGTTGCTGGTGGGGGGTGGGAGGGATGGGGTGGCTGGAAGATGGACACTGGGGAGGGTATGTGCTATGGTGAGCGCTGTGAATTGTGTAAGACTGATGAATCACAGACCTGTACCTCTGAAACAAATAATACATTATATGTTAAAAAAAAAAAAAAGATAGTAGGAAGGGAAAAATGAAGGGGGGAATCGGAGGGGGAGACGAACCCCCTCTGAGACTATGAGAGACTATGGATACTGAGAAACAAACTGAGGGTTTTAGAGGGAAGGGGTGGGGGAATGGGTTAGCCCAGTGATGGGTATTAAGGAGGGCACGTATTGAATGGAGCACTGGGTGTTATACGCAAACAAGGAATCATGGAACACTGCATCAAAAACTACTAATGCAGGGCGCCTGGGTGGCTCAGTTGTTAAGCAACTGCCTTCGGCTCAGGTCATGGTCCCAGGGTCCTGGGATCGAGTCCCATATCGGTCTCTCTCCTCTGCGGGAAGCCTGCTTCTCCCTCTCCCACTCCCCCTTGCTTGTGTTCCCTCTCTCACTGTGTCTCTGTCTGTCAAATAAATAAATAAAATCTTTAAAAAAAATTAAAAAACTACTAATGTAATGTATGGTGACTAACATAACATAATAAAATAAAATTTAAAAAAAATCTATTGAGGACTTAACTACACACAAGGCCATATGTTCAGGAACGTATGTGCTGAGTAAGAGCGAGATTTTGTCCTCAAAGAAATATGCTGTCATGGTCAAAGGAGACTCAAAATGAACTTGAGCCATGTAGGTGACATAAATGCTACCCAAACTACAGAAAGTTGAATAATTAATTTCATCTAAAGCATTAAGAGAAGCTCCATAAAGAAAGTGACATCTGAGTGCCACTATGGCAAATGAGAAGGATTTAGGCAGAAAGAACAGCATGAGCAGAAGTGAGTGGGAGAAGGGCCATGTAGTCTCTGTGGGATCCAAAGCACAGGAAGTAGCTGTAGATGGGCTGAAAAAATAAATTGAGGACAGATCCTGGAAAGATGTGAATGAATAGGTTTAAATTTTATCCTGTAGGTCACTGTGATGCACTGAATAATTTTGAGTTTGGGGCCAACAAAATGAAATATCAGATTCGGGTTAGAAAGATGTCTCTGGCAGCAAGGTGTAGGAAGAATGGAAATAGGAAAACAATAAAGTTAGAAAGAGGGTTAGCTCTTGCATCAGTCTCCTGGGAAATGAAAATGGTCTAAAGGAAAAGGGCAGAAATAGAAACTGAGAAGCTGGAATGGCAGAGATAGACCTTGTTATGTGGCAACCAATCTGCAGAGCATGGAGCGGTGGAAAGATCTATTGACATATGTAAACAAATCTTCCAAATCAGAAGTGGAACAGCTAAGTACCTCAGGTTTTTTCTGGAATCAATTCAAACATAAACACCCTCGCAAAGTAAATGCAGCTTTCTACTTAATATAAGTATGTGTTGAGGTCATAATGGGAGTCCAGCATTGCCAGCCCTAAGACAATTACTAACCCCCCGAAATAAAAGATAATAAGCTCCTGAAGTCAGTATATAATACAGAGTTTAATTACGTAGTACAATCTACAAATGTAATTGAGGCACTAGCGACTAACATGAACTCTTGAGCAATTGCTAGACACCAGACACTATATTAACTAATCTTAGACTTTTTGTTCATAGAAAAGGATGGAGGGTCAAATGACTTGATCAGTTTTTCCACTTGCCAGAAAACAACTACTCAACAATCAAGAATCGTTTCCTATCTAGTTTCAAATCTTCAGAAAGAATAGATTACTTTTTTTATTAGAAGAATTTTCTAGGGGCACCTGGGTGGCTCAGTCGTTAAGCGTCTGCCTTCAGCTCAGGTCATGATCCCGGGATCCTGGGATCGAGCCCCGCATCGGGTTCCCTGCTCCACAGAAAGCCTGCTTCTCCCTCTCCCACTCCCCTGCTAGTGTTCCCTCTCTCGCTGTGTCTCTCTCTGTCAAATAAATAAATAAAATCTAAAAAAAAAAGAAGAAGAAGAATTTTCTAAAAACTAATGATTTTCAATGTCAAAGAGTTCTTCTTACTAAATTACTCCTGGTAACTTACTCTTTCGTATCATTTTAAATAATTCTACTCCCACCTTTTTAACTTTCAAATATTTGTAGAATCTTATAATATACCCTGTAGTCATTACCTGCCTAGCCATATCTTTGTCTACTTAAATCTTTTCTTATAAACTAATCCCTTCCTTCTCTTAATCATTGCAATTGCTTTCTCCTGGCCCAGCTCCAATTTTTCTTCAAATTACTGGTTCTGAGATACCTAAATTCTAACACTGTACTCTAGGCTTAAATCATATCTGGATACTTCCTTTTCATATATTTATCATTCTGCCCATGTGTATGTGATTTGCTATATGCCAGCACCCCATAGACGCTTAGCCAGGCACAAATATACTTCATACCTGGAAGATAATCATAATTTCCTCAAATCTGACAAAGAACAGTTGTCCGTTTTCATACATCACTTGTCTACCATTATAATAAATCTACAGTAATCCACATCAGCATTAGTAAAGTATATGAGTTGAATTTGGTTTTGTTTTACTTTAATTTTCATTTCAGTTTCATGTTTCTTGCTTGTTCTTTGTAAAAATGGATTATTTTGGAATATTTTATTTCCCAAAGTAGGTATCACTGGTGGAAATGCATATATTGTCAAAATTATTTTGCATGTTTCTCCTTTTATACTATACTCTACCTAAATTAATATTTGGACTAAGAAAATTTAATTAGAAGAAATGATTATCTTAGTTTCAACAACAAAAGGAAACTGTGAAAGTTTGTTTAAAAATTTGCCTTCTGTGTCTATTAAGTTGTTTATTGTGATTTTTAAAATAATATTTATCTAAAATATTTTTAAAAATCTAAATCTGTTCATTCAGATAAGTACATAATTCTCAATAATAAATAGAGAAATAGAAAGTGAGCTAATACATGATTTCTGGATTTATAGGCTTCAAAAGCATGTGTTCCTTCTGCCAGGGGAAAAAAAGATCTTTCACCCATGTCCCAACTGTGTGTCAACAACACAACTCATGAAGTTATATTCTTTCCTTTGCATCTAAAATCATGTGATGGAGGGATTTCTTTTTGCCTTTTCTTCTCTCTCCTTCATGATCTCCTGAATCTCAGTTATTCATGCATATTGAAAACAGTATCTTCCTAATTAGATTTGGAGCTCTTTTCAGGCAAAAACCATATTTTAGTTTTTCTAACACTTAGCAGAGTATCTGGCCTAGACTAGTTATTCAATAAACACTCACTGAATTCATGAAGTATGAATTAGTGAATAATTCATGATCACTTCCCCATTGCTGGAAATCTATGCAAAGATGGAGACAGTATTTTTAGAAGGAATTAAAAAAAAAAGTTGGCCTTTATTCAGAATAAAACTACTACACTTGTTTTCATTATTTTTCCTTCCCATTTTCTCTGACTCCTAGGAATCAAACGTGTTCCAATGTACATTTCTAAGTTGTTGGCCTTTTGATAGTAGTAAATCTCAGATATTAGAAAGCAGTTGGTGAAATCTGAATAAACTCCATAAATGGGATAATAGTACAGTATTACCTGTTAATTTCCTTATTGTGTATTGTGATTATGTAAGATAATGTTCTTAGTTTTAGGAAATACATGCTGAAGTATTTAGGGGGAAAGAGGCATTGTGCCTATAACTTATTCTCAAATAGTTGTGAAAAAAGTATCCAGAGAGAGAGACAGAGAGAAACAGAGACAGAGAAGAGAGACAATGATCAAGCAAATGTGGTAAAATGTTAACATTTGGGGAATCAGAGTGAAAGGTACATAAGAATTCTTTGTACTAATTTATGCAACTTTCATGCAATCTGGTTATTATTTCAAAATAAAGAATTTTTTAAATGGTAGTGTTAAAAAATTATTAAAGAGGACAATTTAGATGATACAAACAAACTTTATTTACCACTTGATGAGGTAGGCAGTCTCTGTTTGGAGAACAGGAAGACAGGGAGCTTTTACAGGATAAAAAATAAAGAGCAACAGATAAGAAAAATAGAAGCTATCTGACTGGCTAGGGCCCCATATAGTCAACCTTGTTTGTGGTGAGAAGGAATAAGGAAATAATATAGAGCCCAGAGCTGGCTTGGCATTGGTGGATTGGTTGACTGGATATACTGCACTTCTAGTCAAGTGGAGCATTTACAAGGACATGAGAGTGATCTAAATTTCTGTTTGCTAATGTGGCATCCCAGGCAGGAGCAACTCCATCTTGGGCCTGGAAACTTATTTCAACAGCAGCCTTTATTTGATTGGTAATTTATGATTTATAAAGTTACTATATTATCTCACTGAATTGTCCTCACAGCTTTTGGGTTTTCTTTTTTCTTTCTTCTCTAAAAAAGAAACTAACTCAGAAATTGTCTACAATAGGGATGCCTGGGTGGCTCAGTGGGTTAAGTGTCTGCCTTCGGCTCAGGTCATGATCCCGGGTCCTGGGATTGAGCCCTGCTTCAGGCCCCCTGCTCAGCGGGTGCCTGCCACTCCCCCTGCTTCTGCTTTCTCTCTCTCTCTCTCTGACAAATACATAAAATCTTAAAAAAAAAAAAAAAAAGAAGAAGAAGAAGAAGAAATTGCCTCCCCTGTTAAGGCATCAGAACTGGGAGTCAAAGGCTTCCAACCTGAAGCACAGGCTTATTTGTTCTGCAGACCATTCTGCTTCTGTGTAATTAAAAAATTATTCATTGCTTTGAGGCATTTTAAGAGTTTTATGCTATTAAGGAATATTTTTTGTAAATAACTGTTCAAATAAATGAACTTACCCTTATTTCTCCACACCCCAAAGTGTCAAAAGTCTCTCTCTTGCACCAATGCTTTATTGGGCCCATCTGAACTCCCCCTGGCCTTTCCTCACACCCATCCACGGCCCCTTCCTGAAAGCTGTATCAAGGTCGGGGATCACAAATATGTGACTATTGCAAAGATCCTCAGATTCTCCATGTAATTTGATCAAAAAAGGAAGTGTGGGGGGAAAGGGTGAAATATATTAAATTGAGGTTGTAAAACACTTCCAGTTGCTTATTGGCCCTGAACACACCTGAAGGTACCCAAGTGCCTTGGAAGAACTGGGGTTGTCTCAGGGGATGCTTTGTAGGCCACTCCATACCAGTTAACTAACTATGAACTTTAGTGGCCTGAGAAAGTAACCACAACCCCACATACATCTCCCTGGATCATTCACATGCTGGAAGAATATGTATGAATGGGTCCTTTACTCAGACTTACTGATTTCTCTATGCCATGTCTTAGTTTCAAAAATTATCTTCATCTCTTTGATTGGAGACTCTTTCTTGAACATTTTAACCACTTCCTAATCATCCCAAATTTTTTTTTTTCTCAATACACACTGATTTCACTGATCTTAGCTATGTCAGGATTGTAGACACTTTGAAGGCAGAATAAATAAGTAGTCCAAATGGAGTAAATCTTATTATGAGAAAACTATTTTTCCTCCATTTTGAAACTACTCACGAGCTAAGTAGTTAAAGCTCTTTCCTTTCCTTCTTGTAAAGATTGACCCTGAACTGACAACAAAACCCTAGGTGGGTTATTTAAATCTTAAGTGAGTGGTCAGTTAAGTGCCTGTGGAGGTAAAAGGACAGATAGCATATTTGGTATGCTAATGGGACCTATTTACTTCAAGGAAAGTGACAAAAACATCAATCAAATCAGAAGAGGCTATTAAGGATTGTTAACTCCCTTTCAGATGAGCAATGATTTCCATTGGGATTTAAATAAATATTCATGAAAAGGACCAATGACAGAAATTTCGCCAAAAATCGCACCATGGTAAGGTTTCTACATAGCTTATAACAAAACTTACTTGGCTCCCAATTTCACAGAAGTTTTGACTATTTGAGGCACACTCCCCCTTTTAAAACATCAACAAAAATTGGCATTCTTTTTCCATTTTAAACCCAAAATACATTTATTTAAAATCATGCCCTTGAGGCGTCTCTAATTTTCAAAAGATTATATAATACCTTTCCCAACCATAACAATTACACAATTGCTAATGCATTCATATCATTTAGAATGTACTTCAATTAAAAAAAACTGGAGAGGTTAAAAAAACTACAGTATAAAATCATAATTTAAAATTATGTACAAATTACGTAAAAAGCATTTTTTTCTTTAATTGAGCAAGTCAGGCATGAGGCAGTTTTTCCATGTTTACCGCCACCTAGTGACAGCTCTGTGTAAGTTTACTATAAACACTCCGAAATAAAATTCCATTAGTAAAGTCTGGTTTAATTCAATTTAATTCAATAAACATCTATTGAATTATTACTATATTTTTAGGACTGGTCTAAGTCATGTTAGGAACACAAAAGTATAGCACAAGGACTCTATCTTAAAGATGCTTACAATTGAGATGGAAAAGCAAACAAGTAAAAGCAGCAATTCTTATGGCTATTATCATAAAGACAAAGAAGAGGTGTTGATGAGGATGTGGAGAAAATGTGGAGGATGTATACCTTTGTATACTGTTGGTGGTAACATAAATTTATACAACCATTATGGAAACCAGTACAGAGGTTCCCCCAAAAATTAAAAATAGAACTACCTTATGGTCTAGGAATCCCACTTCTAGGTATATGTTCAAAAGAAATGGATTCAGTATCTTAAAGAGATATATGCACTCCCATGTTTATGGAAGCATTGTTCTCCAACACATAGAAACAACCTAAATGTCTGTCAACAGACGGGTGGATAAAGAAGATAGATATAGACATATTATGGAATATTATTCAGCCATGAAAAAAGAAGGAAACCCTACCGTTTGTGACAGCATGGATGAACTTGGAGGACATTTTGCTAAGTGAAATAAGCGAGACACAGAAAGACAGATACTGTATGATCTCACATAGATGTGAAATCTGAATTAGCCAAACACTTAGAAGCCGAGAGTAAAATGGTGGTTGCCAGGGGTGGAGAGAGAGGGAAATGAGGAGATGTTGGTCAAAAGGTACAAATGTTCCATTTCGGAAGATGAATAAATTCTGTAGATTAATGTGACTATAGTTAACAATACTGTACTTTGTACTTCAAATTTACTAAGAGAGTAGATCTTAAGTGTTCTCAACACACACAAAAAAAGAAAGTGGCAACTATGTGAATTGATGGAAATGTTAATTAGCTTGATTGATCAGTTTACAATGTACATGTATATCAAAATATCAAATTGCATACTTTTACTATATACAACTTTTATTTGTCAATTATACCTCAATAAAGCTTGGGGGGGCAATTCTTAAATAATATAGAACAGCGTTTAAGTAAACACAAAACCTAAAAGAAAAAGAAGAAAAGGAACCAAATATAGGCTTGGATTTTCATGTTTCTGGATGAAGTGAGACTTAAGATAGTGTTTAGAAAAATTAGAAGAGGCTACTTTATAAAGGTAATTGAAAATCAAGAGGATGTTTGACTTGGTACATGAGGTATTAGGAAGCCTGGGAATTTCTTAATCACAGGATTAATATAATAAAAGTGGGACTTTCGGAAAACTAGTCCGCGAAAGTTTTCAATGTGAACAAGATCAAGGAGATGAAGACCATTTCAGAGATTGCAACCTACCTATGGGCTGACATAAAACTAGGTGAATTAATAGTAGTAGAAATGGAGAAGAAAAAAGACAAAACAGACTATTTCAGAGAAATTTTTGAAAGAATTTGGTGACTGGCATTTGAAATGAAGAAAGGAGTGAGTCATGGCTTTGAGCCTGGTTGACCACTAGCAAAAGGAAAGATTGAGAGAGAGAAAAAATTACATGGGAGAAAAAGACAACGTGGAGATGCTGATTTTGAGGTGATGGTGATGAGGTGATGGAATTTACAGGTGTAAATTCCAAATTGAAAACCTGAGGCTCACTTTCAGAAGTTAGTTGTTAACTAATGATAGCATTAAATGGCATTTCTCCATTTTTAGTGCTCTACCATAAAGTTTTACCTCAAAGAAATCCTCATGAAAATTAGTTTTGATAAGATTCAAATTCAATTAATTGAGTCCCTTCTAACTGCCAGTCAGTGTGGTAGACACTTTCACACATATTATCACATTTAATTCTCACAGCAACTGCATGAAGTTGTTTATCTAGAAATTCTAATTAATTATATTGTAATGAAAATGCAACTGCCATATATTAATCATTGTATTCATTGAATTAATTAGACATATATTGTTTGATTTCTAATCCTATACTGCTCCACTGCCCAGATTCCAATTTTCCTTTTAATAGACATTAATAGCACAAAATAACAAAAAGAGTAGTTCAATGTCAAATAATGCACAATGAATAAAAAGCCTTGGTGAAACCAGAAGCATACTGGGAGATGGAAGACCCAAGTTACCATCTAAGCTCAAACTAGGCAAATTACTAAATTTTCTCGAGGCTTAGTTATTCGTCTGTCACATGAACTCAATGATTTTTATTCAGGCTATGTTTTTAGGTTGTTAATATGGGTCAAATGAGGTATGGGTGAAAAAGCTCTTTACGAAACAGATCAAAGTTTAGGGGTGGGGAGAAAAGGATATTTTTCTCTGGGTTCCTCTTCTATTTTCAAAGTTTTTTCTTGACAAGGCTTTGTGGATAAAAAGAGGTGGCAAGAAAAGGGACTCTCAGTTTCTATCACCTCTGTTCCTTATCCATGTCCAACATCCATCCCTTTTCCTCTTGGGTGCCTAAGTCTATGCCCCAATACACCCCTGCAACTAGACTGTCAACTTTTATTAATGATTGTTTATATGGTTTCACTCAATCATTGTTACAACTCTTGACTTTAGCCTCTGATCACTGACATTAATCAATGGATCGAGAAGTCCTTTGAAGAGACAGAGGAGTGCAGATCGAGCATATACCTAGATATGAACTGCAAATGTGGGCTGAGTATATCTGTAGAGTATACACCTCTTTCAAAATAGAAACTTGAGAAAAAAAGCTGTAAAGTCATTTAGAACAAAAACCCACAAAGAGCTTACCTAACAGTTAATTTTAAATGTGTATATAATTACAAGCTACTCAAGCATCACTGCAGTGTGGGTTTGATGTTAATGACCAACCCTTCAGACTTGGGGAGCTACTGAAACACTAACCAGCAGACTCTCAGGTTGCATCTCTGTTTTTGGATCTGATACTCTTTTCCCACGTCCTGCCTTCCCTTTTTTATCTGTCACAGTTCCCTTCTTCATCTCATGACAGCCAACTCCCTTCCAAGTTGATGCCGATGTTCTAACGTCGAAGAGGTGTCAGTTTTCTGTCTGCAAATATTCAAACTGTAAGCACAATTTTTCTCTCTGAACAGTTACTAATTGCATCTCATTCACTACTTCTGTGTTAACTCAATCAAAAGAATCTGTGCAGAGCAAGAACCATAAAAGTTTCTCACACAAACACACACACACACATACCCGTGACTCCTTCAATGCACACATGCCCATAAATGACCCCTAAAATACCTTTGACCTTGCTACTGCTGGGGTGAGAAAATTTGGGAGAACTCTATAGCTTTAGGTCTGATGAGGAATAGCTCACGAGAGGTTCATCTACCACTCAAGGTTTTCATCCAAGACTGAAGCCTTGGATGTCTCTCATCCAAGACAAGGCTCCCCCTGCACCCTCCAACTTGCTAAGCTGCTAAGAGCTCCTTGCCGCCGAATATTGCCTCAGTCTGACCTAGGAACAAGTTGAACTGTCCTATTTAACTTGATTGGAACTATATAGAGGTTCTGTGTATTGCACCCGCCAAGTAGACATCTTATTTTCCTAAATTGTATGAAACCCCTCCCTTATCACTATAACAAATACTATTCATGGAGCCACCACTTATGGCACTGGGATTAGAACTTACAAACATTAGCTTGAGCCACATGAAAAGACACAGGCAATTCCCTGTGACCAATCTAATATTTTTCATTCAACAACCCTCAACGATGATGAAAAGTAGCCATGATCATCCCTCTTTTACAGCTGAGAAAACTGAGACTCAAAGTGATGGTCATTAGGCCACAGTTAGACACGTGGGAAAGTGTTGGAGCCCAGTTTGTGAACAGCCACCCAAGTACCACTGTCACGTCCACGTACGTGGAGATAGATTTTGAGGACAGATGAGGGTAGAGAGGAACTCATGAGAGTAACTGTGGGTAAAGAATATAGACTAAGATTCAACGCGAAGATGATAATATATAGAAACAACAAATAATGACAAACTTTAGGTCTCTTTAGGTCTCTTCCCTCTAGCCAAGGGAGAACAGAAAAAAAATGACGTAGACTACTTCACAAAAATAGTTCAATATATATATATACATATATATATATATATCCCTGCAATTTAGTTCTTAAATATGGCTTATTCATAAAATCAGTTGACTTGTCTTCTTTTTTCTTCAAAATAAGTAATGACCCATTTAGCTACCTAAATAAAAATAAATAGCCAAATGATCAAAAAAATACCAGGAAGGCCTTCGAGGATCGTTCTTAAGTGAAGATGGCAGAATGGAAAGTGTAAAGATCCCAGGAACCTGGGGGCATTGCTGGGGTACCATTCTGAGCCTGAGTTGCTGACCCCCAACAGCTCCGAACACAGGACTCACTCAGAGTGCAACCTTGAAGCAAGGATAGAAGGAAGAGATTGGCTAATTTAATTCTATGCTATGGGAGAAAACAGAAATCAAAATGAGGGATATCAAGGTTAGAAAATGTGAAGGATTAATACCTAGTAAGATTGAATAAAAGTGTATTATCTTGGTAATGTATAAAATCAGTGAAATGCAGGGCCAGTCTTCGGTAAAAGAGAAAGTGGAACATTTGACCCAGGCACGATGGTATGAAGGACACGGGAATCTTTCTCAAAACTAATACTAATATGCTGAAGGCAGTTGTCATGATGTCAAAAAAAACTGCGCGCGCACACACACACACACACACACGCACGCACCACATTCCTAATGATCTAATGAGGTCAACTTTCATTCATTCACTGAGTTTTTTCTTTAACCAAAAGTCATGTAAACAAACTCAAGATATTTTTAAAGGAAAAAGTAGCCATAAACATTCTAATCTAAATTAACTATTTTCATTTTAAACTTCCCTTCCAGACTTTACCTATGTAACTGTGATCTCTGTGAACATAAGATTTGTATTCTATGCTTTTCTACTTATCATTATACCATAAGCAGGTTTCCATGTTTATAATTACCACTTTCAAGGCCAGCATCTACAGGGTATTCAAACCTAGAAACTAGGATTTGTGCTAAAGATTCAAGTGAACAATTGAAAGCATTGTTTTTCTTTTTGTGATGCTCCCAATTCCAGTAAGATCTGTGATGAGTATCTGTTCTTTTTGCCTCTCCAGCATTCATTCCCCCTTCTTCAGAGGACTGTGGTAGTAGAATCCTCTTGCCTTTTGGAATACCAGCCTGTCTCTACCTGCCCATTTGCTTCAGGTAGGGATGACCTCAAACCAGGAGCGGGGCAGTGACTGGATGGAACAATCAATATATTCCATCCCCTTGGATGAACTGAGAGGGTGGGGGAGAGTCACGTGACCCCGGGCACTACAGTGAGACACAATTATCAGAGAAAAGTTCTATACCTGCCAAATTTGGAGCTGGTTGAGTGAAGGCCTGGAATTACTAGGCCACGACAGAGTTTGTCTGAGACTTTAAGCAACAGAAAAGAGAGAAGTTTAGACAAGGGGTGTGGCAGAGGACAAGAGAAAAAGACCAAGCCCTAATTGGCTTTTTTTGAGTCCCTGGGATGCAGCTAGGCCTGACTTTTCAAATATCTAACCTAACAAATCCTCTGAGGCTTTGCACGTCATTGCAAGATGAGCTAAGCGACTGGGATGAGTCTGCAAAGCCAGCCGGGTAATTCCAGGTTCGGCTGCCTAATGCAAACCCACCCTGCTTCAGCAGCTGCTCGCTGCTGTCTGCAAGAAGTGGCCCACTTTGTCTTACCCACTGACTCTCCGTACTCTGGCTGGTTGGAACTCCCAGGACAAGTGGCAGTGAATCTAGGACTCTGCGGCTTAGTTGGAAGCTGTTTATCAGTCTGATCCAAGGTGATTGGGCTAGAAGGATACGGGGGACCCAGGGGCCACCCTGTCAGGAACCTTCTTGAGACCTCTTTCCCCCACCCAGCCCCACTCTCCCCTCCCCTCACTCTCTCTCATAGAAGGAAAGAACTTCCGTTGCGAACAGGGGCTAGACGGAGGAAAGGATCTAATTAGCTCCACTGCACGGTTTGCTGTCATTGAGTTAGTGAGCTCTTACTCTATGACAGATACCATGTAGAACATATACGTAAAATCCTAAGGATCTAATCCTAAGTCTCTGTAAGGCAGGTGCTATTCGTATGGCCATTTTACGGGTGAGGAAATGATCCACTCTTCAGCAGAAATGACCCTGGATGCTCCATTTTGAGCCCCTCATTGTACATATGATGACCATGAGGCATAAGTGGTCTGGTCTGGCCCAAGGGCATCCAGCGAATCAGTGAGGTCAGGGCTTGACCCCAAAACTTCCTGACTCCGTTCTCTCCATTGGGTTCATTTGCCCCTTTGGCTTTCTGTCCTATAGCACTTAAGAACAGATATAGAAATTGGGTAAAACGAATTTTTGACAAGCACAAACAGAGACAGAAAGCCAAGCTGAAAAACCAGCGAGAGGGAATTGATCAGATTTGAGGAATAAGCCACTGTGGCATCTGGTAAAAGATATGAGAGAGTAGATGCAGATCATGCCTCCTCAGAGGAGGAAAAGAAGTGAAGAGAAGAAACAACTCACGTCCTTAGGTTCAACTGTCATATTTACAATCTCCCCTCTCAGGTATAAAAATAACCTTGATGAGAGAAATTTCCATGGGAAAAAAAAAATGGAAGAACTGGTAAGAACAAGGAACTAATGAGATTAGATGTCAAAAGGGTTAGTCTTTTTCCTGTTTATTAAACATCCAGTAAGACAGTCAAGAGTATATAACCACAGCAGTGGATAAGTGAGTGGGTAGAAATCAGGCACTGTGAGATAGGGGTGATTCAGATAATCAAAATGATAGAGAGAGTGGGGAATTTACTCACCGAATTAAGGCCAGTTTAAAAGCTCAAGGCAGTGAAGGTGGTACTTGAAATGATGTCTAGGAGTGAGTAACAGGGGTCACTCTGTGTGTGCTCCTATTCCACTCCAACCTAAGGAAAAGCATTACAAGGAAGAAATGGCCAGTTTCTCACCTTTCTTAATGCATCACAAGGATCAGATCCAAGCACAAATCTCTCTTAAAGAGCTTGGATAAGCACCACAGTGTGCAGAGTAAAACAGACACAAAGAACCCCAATGTGGCTTACTTAACTAGCTAATTGTTAACTGGCAGGAGGTGGGTGATGGCAAGGAGTGGAATGGGCCCACCTTCTGCATGAATGAATTCAGCACATGAAATTCATGTTCATATTTACATTTATAACTTACAGAATTTCTATGTCATTGACCCCAAGCTGATAAACAAAATTGCAAAGTTCATTTTAATTTCACAGACCTGGCCAATCTCATCAGTCTCCCCATTAGGTTTTCATATTAAAAGAAAGAGAGAAAAAAATTGAGAAAGCATATGTTTATAGCCAAGAATAAATATAACAATAATAAAGGAAATAAAAAAGGAAAACTGACCTTGGCACAGTTGCTTAAATTTTTCCACCTTTCTCATATGGACAGTTTCCAAGTTCTACCATTTCAAAGAAAACACCTCATCGAAGAACACGTAATTGCATGTTGTTTCCATTCTTTAAATGTGGGAAATGAAGCCTTTTCACATTCACATCATCAGCTGTGCCCCAGGAAACCTTCCATTCTTTCCAAATTAGTTTTTGTATCATTAAACCAATCAGCATTAGGTGTAGGATTATTTTCTAGAATAAACCCTGAATCATTACCTACATCATGTATGTAATAAAGTCAAATAATGACATCATTATATAGCACATGAGCGCTGACCCTCAATGACCAGGACCTAAAAGAAATTGGGGCAGTCCTAATAAGAATCAGGCAGGATGCCTAATGAAAATCAAGCAGCAGGCCTAATAAGAAACAATGTATTTTGCCTCTCCTTCAAATTCACTTTTGATTTGCTTTTCATGAGAATCCCCGTTTGAAGTAGAGCTCCCGCAGGCTAGAATTCTCAGAGCTAACTCTGAGATGAGTAACTCCCAGGTGGTTCTCTGGGCCATTTGATCTGGGACAAGAACCACTCGCTCATGCAGTAAATATTTATTGGGCATTTACCATAACGTAGGCTTCGACTTGGCTGTTTTTTATTCTACAAACATTATTGAGTGACTAGTGCAAGCATGGATGGTGCTAGACTCAGAAATCTAAGCAATAAATAAGAAATGTCATAGACACCACTTAAAGCATATTTATTACATGCACAAATACTTATGCGTTATTTATTAATAATTTCATATTCCCAACAGCCCTATGAGGAAGGGTATGCTTTGCACCACTTTACATGGAAAGTAAGGCTAATCAAGATGACAAGACTCATCCAAGGTCACACTGCTGGAGAGGGGTAGTGATGGGGGGAAAAAATGCATCCTGTGTCTAGTTCAAGCAGCATGTTATATTCCATTGGAACCATCTGAAATTGATGTTGGACCATTGTTTGACCTACAAAGTGACCCGTAGGTTTTTCCAGAGGAGAGCTCAGGGTATGATAGTGAAGACAGAAAGACAGACAAATCAAAATAAGAGATGATTTGCCGGATGATGATTTCCCACATCACCAGGTGAGCATGCCCAGCCCCCTTCCAACCTTGCCAGTCACCATTCTGTTCCCTTGCCTGTGAGCCCAAATCTCTTTACTTCCTGTGGCCACCTAAAATCCAGCACAGATATAAGAGAGTGTATCATGTGCTCTTCTGTGTCCTCCTTTATCTCATTCTGACTGAGACCCAAACCACTCCCATCATAACTCAAAAAAAAAAAAAAAAAGATTTGCCAATATTTGCCCTGCCACAGAAGCAGAAGCAACTAGCCTGGACAGAGCGGACCCGGTGTGTGCTTAAGGAGACCAAGGCCAAGCACACGGAGGATGTCAAATGGATTTTTGCAACGTTCTTTCAGATAGATTATTTATAAACGTGAGTGTATGACTTATGTTCTGTAATGCACCTTGCAAATCTGAAAGAATGGATATAATATGAGCATCCCCATGTCCTTGACAATATATAAGTGATTTTTTAAAAGATGGAAAATTTCTCTCTTCTATTGTGCACAGCGGATGAGCTCCGAATAATCCAAGCACCTCACCTCCACCCTTCCCACTCCATGGATTCCACCAGTAACTCAACATGCATGAGTCTTGAGGGAAGATTAGAAACTTATTTATCTCTGAGTATGATTAAGGATGAGAAAAGTGATGAAACTGGTTAATTAAAATTATGTTTACCGGGAATTAACCTTTTGCTTCCAAGACTATCAGCCTCTTGAAAGCAAGGGCCACACCTTTAATTCTGAATTTTGCACAGGTTAAATAGCACACAGCAAAAAAAAAAAAAAAAAAAAAAAAATGTTGCTTGGTTGCTTTATTTAGGTCTCTGGTAGTATTTGTAACTACGCAGGAGATAAACCGAGTAAGAAATTGTGTTTGTAGCCTTGATGTTTGTAATCAGAAAAGCGCTGAGTTGCAGGAAACAATGTTTTATCAGTCAACCATTAAAAATATTCCACATGGTATTAGGCCTATGCAGAGCCCAAACTGACCAACATGAAATACTTCATCTCCTTGGACAACACATCCCGTAAATTATGAAAAGAAAATGGTATTTTATGAGAGCCAGGCAACCTCATTTTCTAGGCAGCACATTTCATTCATATTGCGGTTATTAATAGGTCACTTACAGGATTCATGACCAGTGCCACTGTATGAAGGCACCCATACATGGACAATCACCGTGGTGAAAAGTAGTATATCTCAGTTCTTTCCAGGGCAGTAACTTTATCAAAACTATCACAGGTGTCCTTTGAACTCTACTCAAACATTTTCTGATTGGATTTTAGGTTGTGTTCACCAGAATCCCTAGAAGAGCTTCTTCTTCTTCTTTTTTTTTTTTTTTTTTTTTTAACTTCGAGACTTGCAAAATCTCCTTCTCGCTAATGAATTTTGCCTACAAAAGTTACCATTTCCTCCATGGACTACGGCGTGAAAAAGTGCCTGGTTGTACTTTTGTAATTCTCGAATCAGCTAGTCTTTTGCATGAGCAAACATATTCAATATTTTTAAAATTAGAAGTTGAAGAACACACAGGATGAGATGTCACTATAAAGGGAGCTAGGACAGATAATTAAGGATTAAAATCTAAACCATTACCTCTCACACAAGGTAGAGCAAGAAGCACGGATGGCTTCCATCTCCTTAGAGAAATACAGCTACAATGTATCAGACAAGGCATTCTCTAGTTTTCATTATAAAGTTAATATTTATCTTAGAGCATTGAGTTTATCTTACCAACATATCTCATTCAGAAAAGGAAGAATTTCTTGATTTACCACATTAAAGTAAATATTGCTATGAGATACATGTTAAATTTTTAATAAAATCACCCTATCTTTGTTGGATCAGAGAGCTGCTTGAGCTGAGATACAAACAAAACCAAATAAAAATACATAATTCCAAATACGGAGCGTCGCAGCACATGGTGACCAGCCTGCCCGTGATGGTTGCAGTTTTATGTGACTGAGCATTTCAGAGCTTCAGTTAAGTTTATTATAAGTCATCATCTTAGAGCTAAAATGGGCAATTACTTGTAATGCTGACCCACAGGATCATGTTTCAGAACTGCATACTCCTCATGCTTGAACTATGCCCCCCAAAAGCACAAAAGTGAAATTCAATTCAACTAGATTTACAAACATCATCCTTTGCCCTGTGTGGATATATTTTTAGTATGGAAGATTTATTAGCATGGCGTGTTTATCTTTGCCCAAGATAGAGCTAGATGTAAAAACCCAGTTTGTTTTCACTCATCCTATATCCTTTAAGTTAGCAATAAAAATCCTATTACTGAAGAGCAGAAACAACCTGATGGAGTGATCCTGCTTCTCTCCCTCTTACAAAGGAGAATGAGAAGTGGGCAAGCCCAGGAAGGCTTCACATCTTTATGAAGTGATTCTCCAGCAGCTGGCGGTTAGTGCTCATGGAACCTCTTTCCATCCGGGAATAAGCTCCAGAGAGAACTCAAGACAAAATGGACACAGAAGAGCGTTCTGCTTCAAACCTTCCAGGTCAGAAGGAAACAATAAAGTCAAATCCTCAAAACATAGTATATAAATTAAATTATCTATATTCAGGACTATATCTCACCTCAGCCTGGCCTCCTTTGCATTGCTCCCTGGAACAGAAAAGCACCACAGGCCTTAAGACCACAGACTCTGCAGCCATACTGCCATACAACTGAATTCCAGCTCTGTTCCTTACTAGCTGTGTGACCTTGGGGAAGTAACACAACCTCTCTGGGTCTGGATATTCTCATCTATAAAAGGGAGATAATAATTATATTTGTCTCCTAGAGTTAATATGAGCTTTAAGTGAGTTAATATTTGTTAAGCTCCTGGAAAGAGTCTGACACCCAGTAAGTGGCACTGTGTAAGTATTTGTTAAATAAAGTAAAAACTTGGTTCAGCCAGCTTCCTTGATTTATACCATCAGAGAACTAGAGATGAATTCAAACCCTACCTCTTGCTCCAACTCCACATATTTTCTCCTCCCCCTCTGCCCAACTCATTGGCCTTTTAATCATAGTCAGAAGTACTTTTTCTCTTAATAACAAGAAAAGCTAAAGTTTAGTGACCATTCCATATGTACTAGGTTAATTACCTCATTCAATCCTCATAGAAACCAGTGAAATTAGTGTTATTGTTATCCCCATTTAACAAATAAAGGTTAAGTAAATTGTCCGAGATAACACAGTTAGGATGGAGCAGAACCTGGATTAGAACCCAGATGGCGTTGAGGTTTGCTTCATAGAAAGAAAATATATCACACCACAAGAAATTTCCTGAACTAATCCTCGTTCAAAAATCCCTCCTACCCTAGCCAGACTCACTCTGTATCAGCTAATACCCAGACAACCTGCAAATCCATGAGCATGAATGTTGCTTTAAGCCACAGAGTTTTGGGATGGCTTCTGTTATAGTATGTTTATAACAAAAGCTCACTGATAGAGGCTTTTTGTATGCTTTCGATAAATGGCAACAACCCCAAATTTGAAAACGCTTTTATTTTTTTAAAATACTTTATTTATTTCTTTGAGAGAGAGAGAGAACACAAGCAGGGGGAGGAGCCGAGGAAGAAGGACAAGCAGACCCACTGCTGAGCAGGTAGCCTGACACGGCGCTTGATCCCAAGACCCTGGGATCACTACCTGAGCCAAAGGCAGACACTTAATCGACTGAGCCACCCAGGCGCCCCTTGGAAACACTTTTAAACTATGAAACAAAGCTATGTTGAAAGCCTGTATATTTTCTTTGACTACACACACACACACACACACACACACAATGATTTTAGGCTGATTGTTTAAATGCAGCATGAATAAAGCTTCTCCTAGAAAAACAGTCCTTTTTTCCTTAACACTACATTTCCCCATATTTCAGGTTAATGTGCTTTTATAAACAACAACAAAATGGAATTGCTAATTTTACGAAAGATCCAGGATTCCATGAAGTCAAAGAAAGTGCTATCATAAGACTGTAGGACAGGTAATGCCAACAACCAAAACAACCAGAGTTAAGCCAGTCAACCATCAGAGAAGAGAAATATCAACAAGTGTGATGACACAATAAGTGTTTTCAAAGAGATCGATTCGCGTATCAAAGAATTAAGGGATTCCCTTACAGAAACTGATAGTCTTTAAGTAACTCTAAAAAAAAGATTTCTTTTATGATCATACTATGCAAGTAAGCCAAGACAGCAACTCCTCCTGCAGGAGACAGAGCTGAATGCAAGAATGCAAGCTGGATTCTGCCCAAAAGATAAAGAAAAATACTGGATACATTTCTTGGTATATAGTTGAAAATAAAATCTAAATTTGGTTAAAAATATGAGCAGCTGAACATATTTTTATAATTCCTTTTTTTTAAGATTTAGTTTATTTATCTGTCAGAGAGAGAGAGAGCACAAGCAGGGGGAGCGGCAGGTAAAAGGAGAAGCAGACTCCCCACTGAGCAGGGAGCCCGATGTGGGGCTCGATCCCAGGACCCTGGGATCATGACCTGAGCTGAAGGCAGAAGCTTAACCAACTGAGCCACCCTGGTGTCCCTCTTTATAATTCTTAATTTTATTGGTCATGATAAAAGCCCCCGCAGGCCATTTTTACCTGATCACATTTTGGCCAGCATTTTTGGTGGATTCACTTGAAGAAGCCTTTTCCACCAGCACCAATTATTCTCAGTTAACAAGGTAAGGAGGACTTCCTCTCCCACATTTCTCTATTAAAGAGTTTCCAAAGAGTAAACCCAACTAAGTTATAAGAAGATTATAACAAGAGTAATTCTGCTATCTGGTGGCAAAACACATAAACAACAAGAGCAGGTGGTGGGATTGTGAGTACCAATGAATGGGTCTAATTTGTATTGCATTCTGCAAAAAAATGACAGAGTTTCTAATCTGAACTAAAAACAAACTATTTAAATTTTGTCAAAGAATCATTAACATCAGAGGGGAAAAAAAAGAAAGGAAAAAGGTAGAATATCATTGAATACTGTGTTAGTATTTTAGAGACCTTGCATATAATTTCATAGAAAATTGGGGTCACTAAGTCCTTCCTTCACCAAGAAAGAACAACTCTCCAAAGCAGTTCAATTACCACAAAGATAAACTGGTCAATGTGCCATTGTGATATTAAATGCCTCCTCTGACTTAGAATCATACAAAATGAAGTTGAAAGCAGAAAGAGATCTTAAACATCGTCTAGCCTGACATTTTCATTTTACAGATGAGAAGACAGAATCCATGAGATTAAGTGATTTGTCTATGACCACACAACAGGTTAGAGTCAACGCAGGGTCTAGAATCTAAGTCGCGACTTGAGGGCCAACACTATTCCTCCCTTTCTCTTCACTGACAAATGGCAGCAGTTTCCAAAGAGAATTTTGACCAAAGCCTATGTTTTCCTCATTGAGCCCCTTTCTCCCAATGAAAAGAGGTCAAGGGTTATATCGACAATGAGTTCAGTATCATTTTCCATACTTAAACACAGCAGAGTCTTTAACCCTCAAAGCAAGATTGCAGGTGCTCCTTTGTGTGACCTCCAGCCAAGGCAGCCTCTGGATTTCCTCCCAACTCACTCCCATAACCAGGTGCCCTAGCAGAACACAGCCTAAACAATGGCCTCAAACTGTGGTCTCCGGACCGGCAGCATCAATATCAAAAGAGAACTTGTTAGAAATGCACATCCTTGGGTCCTTTCCCAGGCCTCCTAGATCTGAAAGTGGGGCCCCATTCTGTGCTAACAAGCCCTTCAGGTGACTACTGCCCACTCAAGTTTAAGAACAACTGCTCTACACAACCTATACGTACCATGGCTACCTTAATAAAATCTGAGAGTGCTCCCCCTGAGCTGTGGTTCTTTATCTTATACGGAAATGCCAACTTACTTGGTGAGTGTGTTTTCGGACCTCAATTTTGAAGCAGTAGCACCAAACTTTCCTGACAGCCATTGTTCCAATTTGCTAGTGGAGTCCGTTCCTATCGTTATTCGCGATTTGGGGGTTTTGGTTTGTTTTGCTGTATTCTCGACAGATAATGAGTTTTCCTATCAAGGTAGAAATGACCAGGAGGGGTAGGAACCATCTCAAGAGCATAAGTAGGACAAGAAACATCTCCCTTGCCTTCCCCTTCCTCTTCCTCGTCTGTTTCTTACTCCTGTGGCTCCATCCCAGCTTGCTCAGCCAAAACCATCCCTTCAACCACTGCTGGCTCTTGTCTCCCCTAAGTGCTGCCTATAAGGCCCCTGCCCTTTCAGCTCCCAGAACTGCCACCTCTGCCCCTCTTCCCTCCACTCTTTACCTGCTGAGACGTCCACATTGCCTGCTAATTTGGCTGCTTGGTCTCTTAGCTTCAAAAGACCAGGTAATCTCAGTACCTACAAGAGACTTAAAGTCTAGCTAGGTCCATCTAATACAGAAGACAAAAAAAAAAAAAAAAAAAAAAAAACTCAGGTTGGAGTAAGTTAAATAAATTATTCACTTGATATACAGCTCTTTCAGTTAAAATAAATAAGATCCTATTTTTTTTCTATTATGCATATCTTTCTTGCTTGAGCCCATCAGTTTAGCCCCTCAAAATCAAGTTAAAGTTGGTTTTGTCATTATATGCCTATGCTTCCTGGCTTAGGTTCACCAAAAATTTTTTAAGTCTGCCCTTTGTATTTTCAACCAGACTCTGTTGAACACTCAGTACACCTGAGAGACCTTCCTTGAGGTTCTCATCAGACATTGGTTCCGACAGTTCAATCCAAATAATAGTATTATCATTCACTCTGTATTTTAATATCTTCACAAAGATATGCCTTCTTTCAGCACCTCATATGCACCATGGACAGTTCTAGGTGCTGAGGATATGGTAGTTAAGAGAATGGGGTGGGAGAAGGGAAAGAACCTTCCCTCATGGAGCTTACATTCTAGAGGAACACACAAACTAATCAGATAATGTGTCTGAGGGCAGTAAGTGCTACGAAGAACAATGAAGCAGAAGTGGAGAATACGAAATGTTAAGAAAAGTAACAATTTCAAATAGGGTGACCAACAGAGGCTCATTAAGAAGGGAACATTTAAATATCTTGAGATACTTGAACGTATCTTACATTTTGCTAAACCAACATTTGTTTGACATTACTCTTTGATAGTCTTGTTGATTTCTAAGAATCACCAAAACCCATCCATTTTTAGATTACTCAAAATCCACTTGTTTAACCATACTGGAATTCTGGAATTTTCTAGAAGTTAACGTCAATCTTATAAATTGTATTTTCCTGAATTTGCCCTGTTTTTCCAGAATCAGTAATTTCAGAGATACCAGGAAGGAAACAACAAATACTGGTGTGTATATAAAAATAGATAGAAAAGGCAATGCTACCTCTGCAGAACTATCTGATTTCCAACAAGGAAAAATACTATGGAAGTTACTATTTAGGAAACATGTTTTTCCCCTTTGTGCCCTTTTCTACTGAAAGAAAAATATCAGTGTTTATTATTATTATTATTAAAAGCCAGCTTCACAAGCCCCTAAGAACTCAGCAACAAACTGTGAAATGGCCACATGGGTAGAAGAGAAAAATTGTGGGAGAAAAAACAGGATGAACCTTTAAAACATTTTTTTGCAGCCAACTGTATCCTTTTTGTCCCAGCCCAAACTAATAAAGACATCATTTATTTATCCAAAGCACCTCAAGTCCAGTATAGAGTCTGCATTGTCCGATAGATGTCTTTTTATGCCACTTCACACTTGGTTCACACAGAAACAAGTTCAAGTCATTTGGCCAAAGTCATGTGCCAATGGTTTCTAGTTTTGTCTATTTTAAAACTGAAGTATTTAACACCTTACCTTTCTTCTTGTATTCACCAGAATCCACTCTGCCCTTCTAAACTTCTCTGCTCAATTCTGCAGAAGACACTTAAAATCTTTAACTGCTTTTGGTCATTTTAATTCTTCCAAATTTGGCAGGTACACAAATTGCTTCATGTCCAATATAATTAGTTACTGTAAAATGTCCAAAACAATGGGGCATCATTGTTAGGGGTAAGGGGGGAGAAATATTGTGGGGATACTAGATGAAGCAATAAATAATACATAAACAAACAAATAAATAAATAAATAAAAGCAAAAACAAATTTAAAAACTTTATACAGGGGCACCTGCGTGACTCAGTTGGTTAAGCATCTGCCTTCAGCTCAGGTCATGATCCCAAGGTCCTGGGATTGAGCCCCCCATCGGGCTCACTGCTCCGCGGAAGCCTGCTTCTCCCTCTTCCACTCCCCCTGCTTGTGTTCCCTCTCTCGCCGTGTCTCTCTCTGTCAAATAAATAAATAAAGTCTTAAAAAAAAAAAAAAAAACTTTATATAGAGTAAATAATATCTTTAAACCAGTCTTCCCAGGATCTTGCACAAAATGTTGATTTATTCATCTTTGTTTGGGGAAGACATCCAGTGATGAGTTAAAAAATCGAGATATAACCTCTTCCCAATAAGTTATATTAAAGAATCCATAGGCTACTGGTTACGCTTCAAACTATACTGACCTCTGTGTGAGAGAAAATCTTATTTTTTGCTTCCTTTTTGGCAATTTTTCAAGATGATTGCTTCTGACTCTTGCCTTACTATGTCAATTTAAAATTTACATTCTAGAACTTTTCTCCCTGAATTCTCTCCTTTATTTTTTTCCCGGGGTTTGGGAATCAGTCCTGGATTCAAATCCTGTCTCTTTTAATTATATGCTGAGTGCTATGTGTGACTTGGGCCCAAGATTCACCACTCTGAAATTCATTTTATGCTTAAATGGCAACAAATGGCACGAAAACTCTTCAAGTGGTTATTCTGAGAATTAGAGAAATAAAAAATACTGCTCACAGTAATTGTTAAATCAATGTTAGTTGCACTCCTTCCTCACTAGAAATTTTCCTTGTTTGCTTAAAACAATATTTCTTTTTCCAAAAGTTTCACAGGATAGTTGTCAAAAATCTAGAAAGTAGAGATAAATCTAATGAAGAAAACTTCAATTATTCTTATTCCTCATAACCAGAGATAATCAGGTTAACAGTTTGTGTCTATCGTTCCAATCTTTCCTTCTACAGGTACACAGAATACTGACTTTTCTTTTTATTATATCACTAACTTAACTCATTATGAAGTGTAGCATACATACCCAGAAAAGTACATACATCGTAAATTTTCACAAAGTGAAAACATGCAGTATCACTGCTTTGGATGTGCTTCTGGACTTCCCAATGCATCAGGACCGCGGCCGGGCTGCAGGGCGAGGCTGCCTGAGGTTGACTCCTACTCTGCCATTTCCTGGTGATAGGAGCTGGGATAAGTTATTTGACCCCTCTAGAGCTCAGTTATCTTACCTGCTAAATGGTAACAGTTTCCCCGATTGTAAAGACTGAGTTAATGTCAACAATTTACTTAGAATCATGTGAGACCTACCGCATGCACCCAATAAGGGTGTATTATTGAACAATACCTGGAGAACCTTTTCTCTCCCAATCATTACGCGTTCGCTTGTGTGTAGGCAAGTTATTTTTCTCGTGAGAAATTGGGTTAACTCCCTTAAAGTCTTCTCCGATTTCCTCAGATGCACGTAGCGCCATGGAAAGTAATCGCCTTTTTGACAAGAAATCACGTCTCCGTTTGAGATCAGCCTCCCTCGCCTGGTTCCAAGACTACAAAGCTTCCCCAAATACAGCCTAATCTATCTTTCCAAACATAAACAAGTCCTTTTGCTCCTGGCTATAAGCGTACCTTTGCGGCTATTCATTCTCCTTCCAATGTGTCCTGTTCTTCTCTGCCTCTGGCTTTGGGCTTAGACCTCGCCGCTTTCTTGGAAGGCCTTCTTGCATCATTGCTTTCCAATCTTCGCGCGCTCCTCTAGGGAAAGCCGTCTTTCGCCTCTGGCCTCAGCATCGCCCTCGCCTGGCAGTCATCATGCACTGCCTTCATCGTAAGGCAGGTCCGGTATATGGCACTTAACAGCTTGCAAAACGCTTTCCGTAGAGTGTCTCTTTGATCCCCACAGCGATCTGATGAGATAGTAAAGCTGTGATTATTATCCCCATTCTACCGGAAATGAACTCTTCATCGTGAAAACACATCTGGTTTCTGCCTAAAACGAAGCTCCTCCAGACCAAAGACATTATAGGCTTCTCCTGGTTTAGTTTTCTTGCCCACAAACCGTTATTTACCCTGGAATTGATCTACTGCCCAAATCACTGCTACCAATAAAAACAGCAAACACTTTTGAATACCTTGTGCGTATCTCCGGTAACACATATGGTTACCATTTACTTATTTAACAGTACACTGAATGTCTGCTGTGTGCTGGCCTTATGCTCCATCTTGAGACCCCTGGCTAGACCCTCTTTTTTCCTCTGTCTACGCTCAGGTTATGTGAAAGAGCACTGGATTACACACCTAAAGGCCAGAGTCGAGTGCTGCTCCTGCTAGTGTACAGGTAGAGCTATCTTGTGCATCTCTGGAGCCGAGTTTCCTTATCTACAACAAGGAGATCATCTCGAATCTGACCACCAAGTGAGATTATGAAGATCAAATAAGATAGGCCAGGGCTTTATATGCTTTATAAAAATATTAAAGACCCAATGTTATAGTTATTAAGAGATGGTTCCTGGGGCGCCTGGGTGGCTCAGTTGGTTAAGCGACTGCCTTCGGCTCAGGTCATGATCCTGGAGTCCCGGGATCGAGTCCCGCATCGGGCTCCCTGCTCAGCAGGGAGTCTGCTTCTCCCCCCGACCCTCCTCCCTCTCATGCTCTCTGTCTCTCATTCTCTCTCTCAAATAAATAAATAAAATCTTTAAAAAAAAAAAAAAAAGAGATGGTTCCTTTTGCAATGACATGGATGGAACTAGAGGTTATTATGCTAAGCGAAATAAGTCAATCAGAGAAAGACAAGTATCATACGATCTCACTGATATGAGGAATTTGAGAAACAAGACAGAGGATCATAGGGGAAGGGAGGGAAAAATGAAACAAGACGAAACAAGAAAGGGAGACAAACTGAGGGTTGCTGGAGTGGAGGGGGGTGGGAGGGATGGGGGTGCTGGGTGATGGACACTGGGGAGGGTATGTGCTATGGTGAGCACTGTGAATTGTGTAAGACTGATGAATCACAGACCTGAACCCTTGAAACAAATAATACATTGTATGTTAATAAAAAAATTAAAATAAAATAATAAAATAAAATAAAAAGTGATGGTTCTTGCCCTTGCGATTCTACAATTTAGTTGAGAAGATAAGAAATGTCAGTAAGAAGACAAGTTACAATATAAAATGACCTGTGCTAAGTGAAAGAAGGTGTAGAGAGAAAATGTGAAAGGGCAATATTGTGCTTTAAAATTCAGCAGCTTAAAACATTATTCCAAATCTCAGTTTGTCCCCTATTTCATTGATGTTCAAATTGTGAAAATACTTATTCTTCCTGTGGCCATCAACTTTCAACCAGAAATTGGATCACCTATTTGGGTTTTTAAAATGTTCTTAATGCCCTGCATGACTGTGGCAGTATTTACCCAGGCTCATTCCATTCTTCTACACATACTGAAATTGTGTAATTGAAGACTTATTGAACGCAATTGAAAGACTTATTGCTCCCCACCCCCCATTCCTGAGGTAGAAAGAATAGGAGAAAATGTAAGGAAGCTGCTCTTTGATCTCCATGCCCATCAATTCCAGGTAATAAATCCCCCTGCAGTTGGAGCTAAGACAGGATCTCAAAAGCACATGGACTTTTCCTATTAGAAAATGGAAACCAAATAGTGACTATTTGTTGTTTAGATTTATTTTGTGAGTAATGTAACTGAAAAAACAACCCAGCCATTGAAGGATGTACCATTTTTAATCTCAGCACTTTTAGCTACTGCCAACACCAGATAGAGTATCTTAATGCAATAATTCAAGGATTTCTCTATTAGTTTCTCTAAGTCCTTAAAGCAAATGAAGCTCTTATGATATAAAACACCTTCTTTCTATATTTTTTTCTCAGCTCTCAAGCCTAAATGCATTTCAGGGTAGAATTTTAAATGAACTAGATAAATGAAATTCTATCTAACTGTATTAATTTTTGACACTCTTTTTATGATTCTTTTAAAAAGAACGTAGAAACGGATTGCAGCCCTGGCTGCTGTACAGCCATGATGAATAGCATGCTACAAATAATATTTTTTTTCAAACTTTTGAAAGAACAATTTAGATGTTTAATCTCTTAGGTGGGTTTACAAACACCCTACATTGATAATTGACCAAGGAGCTATGAATAAGGTTTCTTAAACAAAGAAAAGCACTCGTATATTAAAGGAAGCATTTTCATACTTTTTCTCCCTATTGTTTAACCTTTTGTTCCCATCACAAATATCTCCGCGGTAGTTCTTATCTCTGACCTTGAGGGACGGTATAGTTTTATCGAGGCTGCCTTTTAGATCACAGATGACCTTCCGCTGATGTCATTGAGCTCTGACCTGCCTCGGTGATCTGCTCACAAAAAATACATATGCTGAACAGTGCTGGTGTGTGCAGTAGGGGTAAGTGAATTATTTACAAAAATTTGAGTTGACACCTTTTATCAAATGTGGAAAGATGAAGACAAAACAGCCGCTATTGCTGTCGTAAGCAATCTGCTGGTGATTGAATAAAAGTGTCAAGAAAATGGCTGCTTGATGGCCTTTTGTTCTCCCTCATCCAGCTTGATGTTAGTTTGAGCTGTCAGTTAGGAATCACGGCAGTGTGATTTATCAATAGACTGAGTGACCTTCTATTTTAGCTTGTGGTAGATCTAGAAGGCAGCGCCCTCTACTGCGAACACACAGCATTTCCTCTTAGCGTGCCATCAGTCTGAGTGATTGGTTTGCATTTGCTAGAAGCAACTCACCCTTGCGATAATTATGGCTTTTTAAATTTCGTCCTGTTCCAATTGCCTCCACACATTTATTAAAAATTAGCAAAATTCAGAAAAAAAACTTCAAGCATATTTCTATACCTTCCAGCAAACTAATTTAGAAAATCAGTATTTCAGATAAAATGCTTCCTCCTTGCTAATTAAACTGCAGAACAAGGAAACATTATCTTTGATAGCAAACTGAATCTTTAAATAGTGTTTGGATCATATTGACATTAATAACCCATCTGCATTAACTCAAATTATTTTATAGTCTCTATTTAAAAAGGGGGATTTAGACTTATTTTTCTAGCATCATATTGTGAGTGTCCTCAGGGCAAGATTATATTATCAATTATTTTGTGAATCCTTGAGTGACATGAAACCATAGTGGGCCAGGATGTTACAAACGAATATTCTTATTGCCATCGTGTAGATACATGCATTTTTTTTTAAGTGGGACTTTCTGATTTAGTGGATATTTATTTGATCCAAAACTCAGAAATTTAAAAGTAAATTATGAGCAAGAGGATATTCCAGCAGTTACTGAAAAGGAAATAGTGAATACTTTTAAAAGGATTAAAATAGCTTTATTTGACTTTAATAACCCATAATCTTTTAATGTGCATTCTTAATTTGCTACAATGTGCAGCAAATTTTTATTCTTTTAAAAACTGCTAGAAATACACTATTTTAAATATGTTTCTTTTCTTTGCGATGTATTTCATAACAATTCTTTGTTTCCACTTCTCATCTTGTATTTTTAAATCAGACATGAAAAATAATCATGTCAGTAGCATTTTGTTGGCTGTATCACAGACTTTATTACTTAAAGATACTTTCCTAGGGTTGTCTTCAGTCTCTTACATGTTGTTTTCATTTCAACTCAGACTAGGGCAGACTAGTTTAGGAATATAAAAAGATGTGCTTCACTAATTCACAAAAATTTCCACTTTGTTCTCGATGCTCTTTCCTCCTCGATTTAATTTAGTCCATTAGATGGCTTCCTCGCTCTCATTTAAATCCACAGAAACACCACGAACAGATTCGAGCCTGGGGTTCAGACCTCAACTCTTTGCATGAGCTTTGACTTTTTCCCCTCCGTCCTGATATACATACACACCATGACTTGTTCATAAAAGATCTGCAGCAAAGTTGAATAATATGTAAATTTTATGTTGTAATGAATTAGGTCCTAAGATCTTTAAAGGTCAGACACCTGGTATAATACGTCACATTCTTTAATATCAACTACAAAATAACTGTAATAAATTTTTCCAACACCACATCCTCACACACTGCTACCCACAAGGAAGCACCAAAGGAAATGTGTCATTTGTCAAAACATGCAGAAAAATTGACATGTGTACAAGTCACTTTAAAAGTAATGCTCGGGTTAGAAATAGATTTCCAAATGAATATTTTGTGGTTAAACAAAGAAAAACACATTAGTGCTTGACTGAAAGCATCTCCCGATATGTAAAAAGAGTAAGAAAGAAACAACTAACATTCTAGGATATATGATGAAATCATTTTAATTAGTTGCAGGATAATGTATAATTTATAGGCAAGGAGGCTTACTTGATTATCTTTACAGAAAAATTCAACAGGCATGGAAATTTAAACATGGATGAGTGAGTGAGCTATTATAAAAATATATAGTATCTGAGTTATAGAAATATGATAGTTGCTATTAAAACAAAAACATTTATTTCTTTTGTAATGTTATTTGCAAGCTTCAATTACAAGTCTCTATTATAGGAGCATGTCTATTAGCAAGGGAAGGAAAAGAGATTTGCCCACAAATAAGGTAGACTTCGGGGATTAAAAAAAATGCAACCCCACATAAATACCTGTTTTCATTTCCATCCACCCTGTGTCCCTATTCTGCAAGAGTGTATTAACTTAAGATACAGCAAAATGAACACAGAAGCAGAAATGTTCACCTTTAGAGTTTCTGGTGTGAATCAAGATAGGTCCCTGATAAGTTTTTGCAATTCTACTGAAGATGTGCCCTTAAAATATACATTGTAAGTGGTTATTTTATATACACCCCTTGGTTTGGCAATGAATCTTCGGGTAGGGATTGAGACTCTATCTGAGAAATAATTGAATGGATTTATCAGTTTAAATAGTATTTGTGTTATAACTTGAAAATGCTTACAGAAAGACTGTGGTCACTTGAACAACCAACGTATTCTGTAATGGTTCTGTCAGCACATACATATGGCACCAGTCAATAGTCACAAAGTGAAGTGGAAATTTTGCCCAGATCATTAAGAGGCACCCCAGGAGTAAAAAAATTGAAGCCAGTAGAGTTTTCGTATTTGAAAGTTCTGGAAAAGTGCCCAAATCCCACCCTTTTAATACATACACATAAAATTAAACAAAATATTCATAACCTTTATAGCCAGATCCAAAATGGACTTTCAAAGCTGTGGAGAATGAACCCTGCCCCCCCCCCCCAGCAGCTGAACACCTGTGTTCTTGTTCCCAACAAATGCAGCATAGAACTCATTAGACAAGCTGAGGGGAGCACGGAGATCTAAAGTGAACCGTTCAATGCTGAAATAAATTTGTTCAAAAAGGGCAAAGAACATAAAGAAGCAATTTAAAGAAAAGAAATGTATAGTAATTGAAAGAATGCAATAGAAAGGACATCAACACCCCCCCAAAAAATGTTTGAGACAATAGCACATATTGCTCACGAAGGTGCAGTAAGAACATTCCCATACTCTGAGGGAAGTGTACATTTCTTTAGTTTTCTGGAAAATTATTCCAGATAGCAGGAGTTGGTAAAGAATTTGGCAGCACGATCCATTCATTCTTTCACTCAACAAATGTTTATGGGGGCTTAGTTTGTGCCTAACAGTGGACAGCCACAAAAAAAAAAAAAAAAAAAAAAAAAAAAAAAAAAAATCCCTGCTTTCAAGGAACTGATGTTTTGGTGGAATGAGATAGACAATAAGCAAGCAAATGATTCAATAGGCAGCATATCAGATGTGGGTAAGAGCGATGGAAAAATTATTTTAAGTTGCAGGGAGGAGAGCAAAGGTGTATGGCTATTCTAAATAGAACAGTTAAGGGTAGCTTCCCTGAGAAGGTGGCGGGCGTTTGAGCAAAGAACAGAAGGAAGCTAAGGTTATTGAGGGAAGAGCCCCAGCATGGTTGATCTCAGAATCCTATCTAGACCAAGGTCCATGGCGTCAGATTGGTTTACCACCAGTCATGACGGTGTGGGAAAGCCCAACTCCCAGCAGGCTCTTTGCTGGGGTGACAGAAAGCCCAGCTCCCAGCCGGCTCTCAGCTGTTGGTGTGGCAGAACTACCACCTGAATATCCTGCACCAGAGAACCCACACCCATCTCAGCCAGTGATGCAGGGACCCCGCACCCAGAGGCCCCAGCCCGGGGAGCTGTCCTCCGTGCTGACAGGTGGCTGGGCTGTGGCACTGGAGCATGAAGCAGGACAGGGCTGGTCCCTTGCATGCCCCCAGAGCAGGGGGAGCTCAGCACACAATGACACCCCCATGAGCACTCCGTCTGCCTCTCCCCTTCTGAGTGTTCTCTGAGAGAACTCACATTGGTATTCTCCATCTATCCTAGGGAATTAGCAGAAATCAAAACCAAATATATGATAAAGTTATTCATCATTTCTATTTATAGTAGAAATATTCAGTGAGAGGCAGGATTACAATTTGTATTTCCAATGAATTAGACATAGGTTCACACAGGGAAAAAAAAGATAGACAAAGAAATTTATTAATGTGTTGGCAAGAGTTGAGAGCAGGGGCCAGTAAACTATGGCCCGGGCTGCCAAATCTGACCAAAAGGTTGTTTCTGTAAAGTTTTACCAGAACACAGCCATGCACATTGGTGTGGCTGCTTTTGCAATATGACAACAGAGTTGGGCCTGTCGACTACATGACCTACAAACCTAAACAGAGACTGTACAGCCTATAAACCTAAAATACTTAATATCTCACCCTTAACAGCAAAGATTTGCTTGTCCTTGATCGACAAGAGTTCAGTTACAGATGTTTTAATTTCTTCCTATATCTCTGCATTTTCTATTTTCTGTGCAGATAAAAATATAGCCAGAGAAAAAGGTAAATAAATAATTTTGTTCTTTTCCGTTGTTCCGGGAATATACTAAAATGACGAGTGGCTATTACCAAATCCAGTTTGGTTCTGAGCCATAGTTAAAGAGCTTATAATGGGGGCTATAAAATGACTATGTCACAAACATTTGTTGCTCACACTTACTACAGCTCAGGCCCTGCTCTGAGTGCTTTGCCGCTATTAGCCCCCAGTCCTCATGATAATTCTATGAGACAGGAATTACTCTTAGCCTCACAGATGAGGAAACTGAACAACAAAGGAGTTCAATAATTCACCCCAGATCACATGTTTGTACCTTGGAGCCAGGACTCAAATCCCAGCAGCCTAGAGCTCGGGTTTGTTCTCCAAGTCCTATGTTGTGCTTCCTCCTTGTGACTACTTAATTCTTGTACTGCCTCCTTACAAGGAAATGTATCTTGTCCATGGCAAAAACTAGTTCTATCAAGTTAATACTTGAAGTCCAAAAACTATTGCAGAGGCTGGAAAGGGAAAGAAATGTGTGGGAGAGAAGGAAGGGAGAGATGTGCGAGGTTAAGTTTTTGTAGCCCGAATGATATTAAAAAGGTGGGCCACAGGAAGGAATCTAGTATATTAGTCCAGATTCCCCAGAACAGAGCAATAGAGTGAGTGTGTGTGTGTGCGCGCACGAGCCTGTGTGTAGAAAGATTTGTTTTTTAAAAATTGGTTCACAATTAAAAAAAAAAATGCATGTGATTAAAACCAAAGAGATTTGATTTTATCACTAGTTTAAGCTAATAGTTTATGGCTTAATTTGGAAAAACAAAAAGATATATTGTATTAGTAAAGAAAAAGGACACCAAATAAACTTGTTCTTATATAAAAAAAAAAAAATTGGTTCACATAATTGTGGGGACTGGCAAGTCTGGATTCTACACGGCAGGCCAGCAGGGAAGAGCTGATGCTGCAAAGCTGACTCTGAAGCAGTCTGGAAGCAAAATTCCTTCTTTCTTGGGGTATCTCATTCTTTTTCTCTTAAGGTCTTCAACTGGTTGGATGAGGCCCACCCACACTGTGGAGAGGAATCTGCTTCACTCAGTCTACTGATTTAATGTTAGTCTCATCTAACATTACAGTGACATCTAGACTGGTGTTTGACCAAATATCTGGGCACCACGGCCTAGCCAAGTTGACACATAAAATTAACTATCAAATCTGAGTAAATGAATGAGAAGGAGAGGAAGAAAAGAAAGAGGAGAAGACTAAGGGACACAGCAACATAAGCTGGGGGGATTCTGGAGATGAATGCATACTCTTCTTCCCTTAAGTTGTTTATAATCTACTAAGAGAAACAGATAAGCCAACAGAAAAGTCACAGTTGTAAACGGGCTCACGTCTGGACTCTAAACAGGGATTTGGACTCATGTGAGTGTGGGTGGTCAATGGGTGGACAAGTAGCTTAGGAAATTGGCACAAGGGTTTGACGTGAAGGGGAGGGGAAGCTCAGACGGTGGGGGGCAGGGTTGGGGTGGGAGAAGGGTTGGAAAGGACAGCAAGGAGCCTAATATCATCTCTCTGATCCTGTGCTGCTGGCAAAAACAGAGACTTGTCTTCATAAGGTACTCTGACTTCAGGGGTTGGCACACTGCTTTGGTGAATAGGAGGCAGTGTGATGAGAGTGGGGTTGGGTAGCCCAGCTTCAGCATTCAGGTGGCAAAAGCTCCAAGGACCTCTCTACCACTTCTAGACCTTTAGGGTTTACAGCGTGAGGAGGTCCAGGGAACAATATTCTGCAACTCCAAGTGGTGGTGGGAGGGCCTCAAATGAGTATCAAAGAAGTGATTGAGCCACAGACATGGGTGAGGCCAGATGGGAGGTCCCTGCACATAAGCAGATGTCAGACGTACCTAGAGAATCTGTGGTGAGCCTGTGCATGGGCTACTGGGCTCCTGTGGACTTAGGGACGGATTAATGTTGCTCTTAACCCGTTAGTACAACAGGCTGAAGAAACTGGTGACAGCACCCTGTGAGGCAAGTTTTGATGGACATAAATAGTGTGATGCAGAGAGAGGCAGGGAGGCTCAAGAGATTTTTGGAGTTTGGGCAACTGCATATATTCTATGCAATTTGAGCATGAAATACATGCCGGGGTAAGGTGGAGATTCACAGCTTCTCTGAGTTCACAGACCTTTTCAGATGAGTCTTGTTCAGACTGAATCATTGAGCCACGTGATTCTTCTTTCCACTTCTCTCCACCCGTTACCCCCCACTACCTTCACTCAAATCCGTCTTCCTTATTGTGCATCCTTCCCCCCAGAGAAAATCTCCCTGTTCATTTACAGACTGATAATTACAAAACTTCTTTGATTGAGAACAAAAGCAGAATGTAAGCCCCATCGGGGCAGGAATTTCATTTCTGTTATTCACTATCTTACCCCAGCTGTTTGACAGAGAGTAGTCAGACAAGATATATTGCTAAGAAAAAAAAAAAAAGACAATTCCACTTCCTTTCATTTAGGAGATTAATAACAACTTGTAATACCATAGAAAAGTCCAAGAAGATATAAAATTGCTTAGCAGAATGCCTGCCACAGTTAGTGGTCAGGACAGGTCAGCTGTTATTATTTAAAAAATAAGAACAAAAATTAATTTTCTAGAAAACAAAATCTTAAGCATGTAGCAGCCAGATTATGAAGGACCTCTGTGCCATACTGAGATGTTTAAATTTTATCTAAAGGCAAAGTAAAACCTCAGAGAATCTTAAGCAAAAGAATAATTGGTATGTGTTACATTTTTTTAAAAGATTTTATTTATTTATTTGACAGAGAGATAGCAAGAGCAGGAACACAAGCAGGGGAGAGGGAGAAGCAGGCTTCCCGTCAAGCCGGGAGCCCCACGTGGGACTCGATCTCAGGACCCTGGGATCATGACCTGAGCCACAGACAGACGTTTAACGACTGACCCACCCAGGCGCCCGATATGTGTTACATTTTAAAGAGACTTCTCTCTCAGGTGCTTGGGTGCTCAGTCGGTTGAACATCTGACTCTTGATTTCGGCTCAGGTCATGATCTCAAGGTCGTGAGATCAAGCTCCATGTGGGGCTCCATGCTGGGCAAAGAGCCTGCTTATGATTCTTTCTCCCTCTGTCGCTCCCCTCTAGCCCCACACATGCAGTCGCCTGCACTCTCTCTCTCTCTCTAAAATAAAATAAAATAAAATAAAATAAAATAAAATAAAATAAAATA